>NC_056732.1:1861176627-1861476627 GCF_019279795.1 Protopterus annectens
CTTACTTTGTCCATGGTACATAAAATACAGTTTATATATCAGTGTCACCTTGGTGAGATTTTGGGAAAAATAGGGTCCATCACATGAAAGTACTCACCAAGACTTGAGGATGAATCCAGTTCCAACAATACTACTCCCCTTTACTTGCTGACGTCTCCCTCCATTCTGACCCAGTATGCATGTTCTGATGAAGTATCAGTTGCCTCTTCTGCACAAAACTGTTGTCACACATGGTGCATTTATACTGCTTCTGCCCACTGTGGAGCCTCTGATGAGTCACCATACTGCTTTTGTATCCAAAACTCTTGTCACACATGGTGCATTTATATGGTTTCTGTCCAGTATGCATGTTTTGATGGTATACCAACTGCCTCTTCTGCACAAAACTCTTGTCACACATGGTGCATTTATACCGTGTCTGCTCAAAGTGCAGCCTCTTATGAGTCACCATACTGCTTCTGGATGCAAAACTCTTGTCACACATAGTGCATCTATATGGCTTCTGCCCACTATGTGTGTTCTGGTGGTATACCAGTTGACTTTTCTGCACAAAACTCTTGTCACACATGGTGCATTTATAAGGCTTCTGCCCACTGTGGGTATAGTTATGTCTCATCAAATAATGCTTCCTTACAAAACTCTTATCACACATGGTACATTTATATGGCTTTTGACCACTGTGTGTATAGTGATGTATCATCAAGCAATTCTTCCGTACAAAACTCTTGTCACACATGGTGCATTTATATGGCTTCTGTCCACTATGGGAATACTGATGCATCACCAATAAATTTTTATATGCAAAACTCTTGTCACAAATTGTACAACTATAAGGCTTTTGCCCACTATGGCTATATTGATGTGTCACCAAGTTACTCTTCTGTAAAAAACTCTTGCCACATACAGTACATTTATATGGTATTTGCCCAGAGTGCATCTTTTGATGAAGTACCAGTTGACTCTTCATCACAAAACACTTGTCACACATGGTGCATTTATATGGCTTCTGCCCAGTATGCACCTTTTGATGAAGTTCCAGTTTGCTCTTCTGTATAAATCTTCTGTCACACATGGTACATTTATATGGTTTCTGCCCACTGTGAAGCTTCTGATGAGTCACCATACTGCTTTTGTATGCAAAACTTTTGTCACATGTGGCACATTTGTATGGTTTCTGTCCTGTATGTATCTTCTGATGAAGTGCCAGTTGGCTCTTCTGTATAAAACTCTTGTCACACATGGTACATTTATATGCTTTTTCTGCACTATGGGTATACTGATGTCTAACCATGTAAGTCTTGTTTACAAAACTCTTGTCACACATGGAACATTTATACGGCTTCTGCCCACACTGTACCTGATGATTCAACATGCTGCCTTTGTATGCAAAGCTCTTGTCACATGTAGTACATTTATAGGGTTTTAGGATAGTGTGGATACTTTGAAGATACTTTTGCCAAACCTGGGCACCCTGAAGTACTGCCATGTCATTGTTCTGTGTAAAACTTTTGTCATGTGTGGTAAAGGGATTCTGACCAGTATGACTGATCTTCTGCAGTGTTTCATTTTTTCTACCTGTAAAATCTTCGGCATTCATAACACCTTTATACAAATCCTGCCTAATAAGTTTTTGCATATGTGCTGGTAAGGAAATCTTTTCCATTTCCCCACTGTCACTTAGATGATCAGTTACACTGTTACTATAAAATGTTAGACTGTTGCTATGATTAAGTGAGCTGCATGGCATTTCCTCTGCATCAGTTTGCAGATGCTTTTCTAATTTAGTTTTCATGACAAAGTCCTCTTTACTTTGTCTACAGTTATTATGTTTGGTTTCAATCTTAACTGAGTCTTGCCTTATGACAAGCATCTCATCAGGCAGAGATCTGACACATTCTGCATTAATGTGTTTCCTATAAGATGACTGCAGACTCTGGATGACACCAAATTCTCCATTCCCGCTGACTTAAAAGAAAAAAACAGTGTGTTAAAATATGATCAGCTGCACAGAAGACATTTCTTACAGTTTACATTATAAACCCTCTAAGTATGTTAGTGTATCCATAAGCACAAATCTTTTTAATGTCTAATCATAGTCAACAATAAACTGCTGTCACAAAAATTACAATAATGAATAGGTCTTTAAGAAAATCTGTTCTGCCCTCTCATTATGCCTTAATTTCTCTCTAGCTACATTTAAAATAAAAATCTTAGCTGGTCTGTGGTTTATTTTATTATCTTTTGTTTGGGTATCCAATAATATAGCTGATGTAATTTGCAACTACATGTTCTAGACAAATTATGCAAACTCCTTATAATTACCCAGTTTACATAAAAAGATGCCAGACACTTTGAAATGACCAATGATGCGATGATGTGTGATGTACCTCTGTGACTGTAACAGAATTCATAAATAACCCTGCCACATAGAACCTGTAACGTACATCTGTAGATATGAAGTACTCACTACAGACTGTGCAGGGACTTGTGGAGCCTGGTTTACATAAAGACATACCAGGTGTTTACATAAAGACATGCCACACATTTTGAAATGACCAATTATGTGATGATGTGTGATGTACCTCTGACTGTAACAGATATCATAAATATCCCTGCCACATACATCTTGTAATGTACGTCTGTAGATAGGAAGTGCTCACCACAAACTGTGCAGGGACATGTAGAGTCTGGGTTACATAAAGACATGCCAGACATTTTGAAATGTCCAATAATGTGGTGATGTGAAGTATACCTCTGACTGTAACAGAATTCATAAATAACCCTGCCACATACATCTTGTAATGCACATCTGTATATATGACTACTCACTACAGAGGTGGATCCTGGTTCACATAAAGAAATGAAAGACATTGAAATGTAAACTGATGTGATGATGTGTGATGTACCTCTGACTGTAACAGAATTCATAAATAACCCTGCCACATACACCTTGTAATGTACATCTGTAGACTTGAAATACTCACTACAGACTGTGCAGGTACATGTGGAGCCTGGTTTACATAAGGATATGCCAGACATTTTGAAACGAACAGTGATGTGTGATGTACCTCTGAATGTAACAGAATCCATAAATAACCCTGCCACATATACCTTGTAACGTACATCTGTAGTTATGAAGTACTCACTACAAATCATGCAGGAACATGTGGAATCTAGTTTACATAAAGACATGTGACACATTTTAAAATGATCAGTGATGTGTGATATACCTCTCTGACTGTAGCAGAATTCATAAATAACCTGCCACATACATCTTGTAACGTACATCTGTAGATATGAAGAACTCACTACAGACTGAGCAGGGACATGTGAAGCCTGGTTTACATAAAGACATGCCAGACATTTTGAAATGTCCAATGATGTGATGGTGTGATGTACCTCTCTGACTGTAACAGAATTCATAAATAACCTTGCCACATACACCTTGTAATGTACATCTGTAGATATGAAGTACTCACTGTACACTGTGCAGGGACATCTGGAGCCTGGTTTACATAAAGACATGCCAGATAATTTGAAATGATCAATGATGTGATGATGTGTGATGTATCTCTGTGACTGTAACAGAATTCATAAAATAACCCTGCCACATACACCTTGTAACGTACATCTGTAGATATGAAGTGCTCACCACAAACTGTGCAGGGACATGTGCAGCCTGGTTTACATAAGGACATGCCAGACATTTTGAAATGATCAATAATGTGATGAAGTGTGATGTACCTCTCTGACTGTAGCAGAATTCATAAATAACCTACCACATACACCTTGTAACGTACATCTGTAGATATGAAGTACTCACTAAAGTCTGTGCAGGGACATATGGAGCCTGGTTTACATAAAGACATGCCAGACATTTTTGAAATGACCAATGATGTGATGATGTGTGATGTACCTCTGTGACTGTAGCAGAATTCATAAATAACCTACCACATACACCTTGTAACGTACATCTGTAGATATGAAGTTCTCAGTACAGACTGTGCAGGGACATGTGGAGCCTGGTTTATATAAAGACATGCCAGACATTTTGAAATGATCAATGATGCAATGATGTACCTCTGACTGTAACAGAATTCATAAATAACCTACCACATACATCTTTTAACGTACATCTGTAGATATGAAGTTCTCACTACAGACTGTGCAGGGACATGTGGAGCCTAGTTTACATAAAGACATGCCGGAGAATTTGAAATGACCAATTATGTGATGATGTGTGATGTACCTCTGACTGTAACAGATATCATAAATATCCCTGCCACATACATCTTGTAATGTACATCTGTAGATAGGAAGTGCTCACCACAAACTGTGCAGGGACATGTGGAGTCTGGGTTACATAAAGACATGCCAGACATTTTGAAATGACCAATGATGTGGTGATGTGTGATGTACCTCTGACTGTAACAGAATTCAAAAATAACCTGCCACATACACCTTGTAACGTACATCTGTAGATATGAAGTACTCACTACAGACTGTGCAGGGACATAAAGTAAAATGTAAAATAGGAAGGAGGCAGGAAGACATAGCCACAGAACAGAAGCAGCACTAAATATCTCTGCAAGTAAAATGTAAAATATTTAGGAAGAAGGCAGGAACATGTAGCTGCAGAACAGCAGCAACACTAAATATATCTACAAGTAAAATGTAAAATATGTAGGGAGGAGGCAGGAACAGGTAGACACAGAATAGTAGTAGCACTAAATATCTCTGTAAGTATAATATAAAATATGTAGGAAGGAGGCAGGAGCAGGTAGCCACAGAACAGCAGCACTAAATATCTGCAAGTAAAATGTAAAATATGTTGGAAGGTGGCAGGGACATGGAGTCACAGAACAGCAGCACTAAATATCTATGCAATTAAAATGTAAAATATGTAGGCATGAGGCAGGAACACGTAGCCACAGAAAAACAGCAACACTAGATATCTGTGCAAGTAAAATGTAAAATATGTGGGAATGAGGCAGGAACTTGTATCAACAGAACAGCAGCAGCACTAAATATCTCTGCATGTAAAATATGTAGTAAGGAGGCAGGAAAACATAGCAAGAAAAACATTTGCAGCACAAAATATCTCTGCAAGTAAAATGTAAAATATGTAGGAAGGTGGACGGAACATGTAGCCACAGAACAGCAGAAGCACGGACTATCTCTGCAAGTAAAATGTAAAATATATAGGAAGCAGGCAGAAACATGTAGCCAGAGAACACCAGCAGCACTAAATATCTCTGCAAGAAAAATGTAAACTATGTAGGAACGAGGCAGGGACATGGAGCCAAACAAGAGCAGCAGTACGAAATATCTCTGCAGGTATGTTGTAAAATATGCAAGAAGGAGGCTGGAAAATGTAGCCACAGAACAGCAGCAGCACTAAATATCTCTGCATGTAAAATGTAAAATATGTAGGGAGGAGGCAGGAACATGTAGCTGCAGAATAGTAGCAGGACTAAATATTTCTGCAAGTAAAAGTTAAAATATGTAAGAACAACGCAGGAACAAGTAGCCACACAACAGCAGCAGCAGCACTAAATATCTGTTCAAGTAAACTAAAATATGTAGGAAGGATGCAGAAGCACATACCCACAGAACAGCAGCACTAAATATCTATTCAAGTAAAGTAAAATATGTAGGAAGGATGCAGAAGCACATACCCACAGAACAGCAGCACTAAATATCTATTCAAGTAAAGTAAAATATGTAGGAAGGATGCAGAAGCACATACCCACAGAACAGCAGCACTAAATATCTGTTCAAGTAAACTAAAATATGTAGGAAGGATGCAGGAGCACATACCCACAGAACAGCAGCACTAAATATCTGTTCAAGTAAAGTAAAATATGTAGGAAGGATGCAGAAGCACATACCCACAGAACAGCAGCACTAAATATCTGTTCAAGTAAACTAAAATATGTAGGAAGGATGCAGAAGCACATACCCACAGAACAGCAGCACTAAATATCTGTTCAAGTAAACTAAAATATGTAGGAAGGATGCAGGAGCACATACCCACAGAACAGCAGCACTAAATATCTGTTCAAGTAAACTAAAATATGTAGGAAGGATGCAGAAGCACATACCCACAGAACAGCAGCACTAAATATCTGTTCAAGTAAACTAAAATATGTAGGAAGGATGCAGGAGCACATACCCACAGAACAGCAGCACTAAATATCTGCAAGTAAAATGTAAAATACAGAGGAAGGAGGAAGGAACACATAACAACAGAACTGCAGCAGCAATAAATATCTCTGCAAGGAAAATGTAAAATATGTAGGAAGCAGGCAGGAACATGTAGCCACAGAACAGCAACAGCACTAAATATCCCTGCAAGTGAAATGTAAAATATGTAGGGAGGAGGCAGGAACACGTAGCCACAGAACACCAGCAGCACTAAAATCTCTGCAAGAAAAATGTAAAATATATAGGAAGGTGGCAGGAACATGTAGCCACAGAACAGCAGCAGCACTAAATATCTCTGCAAGTAAAAGTTAAAATATGTAACAAGGAGGCGGGAACACAAAGTACAGTTGTGTACCTACCGTAAATGTAGATGTTACAGTTGTGTACCTACTGTAAATGTAGATGTTCGAGTGTATTCACTGTTGCAGTCATTACACTTGGGTTATCCTGCTGGCAGGCTACCCGCAGTCGGCCTGAATTCCAAAGTCCTGGTCCGGCGTCGGTTGCTGTCGCCTCTTCCCTGATGTCAGTGCACCAGGGGTATAAAAGATGCAGCTGACACCATTTTCTTCAGTTTTTCTTGCCCCAGATGTCAGGTGCCCCCAAAAGGGTAGGCTAAAAATTCTGCTCATAAAAAAGCATGCACTAACATAAACATTGCCTTCATCTACAAGCAAATACACCACATAGGTTGTATAGAATAGAGAAGTACAGATAAGTCCCAGCAATGAAAGGGGGATGGAGGGAGGGTAACCTGGACTGCAACAGTGAATACACTCGAACATCTACATTTATGGTAGGTACACAACTGTACTATGTTCATCGTGTTTCAATGTTGCAGTCATTACACTTGGGTTGAATCCCAAAGCTGAGGTTGGGTGGCTGGGCCTAGATAGAATTAGGAGTGGCTATGAGGCCCTGCAGAACTGCAGTGGTGAAGCCTGCTCTGGATTTAGAGTAAAGAGGTAAGTGGTAGTGCTTTGTAAAAGTGTGCACTGAACTCCAAGTTGCAGCCTCCAAAATGTCCTTGGTTGGTATTCCTCTGAGGAAGGCTGCTGCTCTGGTTGAATGTGGCCTAATGCCCTTAGGCACTGATTTGCCATGTTGTGAATAGTAGAAATGAATGCAGTGGCCTATCCATTTTGAAATAGCCTGCTTTGAAATAGCTTTTCCTTGCGATCCGGCAGCATATGCACTAAGAGCTGCTCATTCTTTCTGAAGGCTTTAGTTTTGTCCAAGTAGAAGTGTAGCTGTCTGTGTATGTCCAAAGAATGCAGATGTCTCTCCCCCCTTATTCTGTGGGTTTGGATAAAAGGTAGGCAAATGAATGGTTTGGTTAAGAGCCACACTGGACACTACCTTAGGCATAAATGTTGGGTTTGTCCTTAGAGAAACCCTGTCCGGATGGAAAATAATAAAAGGTTCCACAGCCATTAGTGCCTGTAACTCTGAGACTCTTCTTGCTGAGGTTATTGCTAGGAGCAGAGCTGTTTTCCATGATAAGTATTTTATGTCAGCTGTATTGGCTGGCTCAAAAGGAGGCAGTGTGAGCTTTTCCAAGACAAAGTTGAGGTCCCATGCAGGTGTTGGAGCTCTCCTTGGAGGTCTTATGTTTTTGGCCCCTCTGAGGTACTGCCTTAGCAGTGGATGTGAATAAATAGGTGGATCCATATTGTAATGAGCTGAAATGGCAGAGGCATGAATCTTAATTGATGAGAAGGATAGGCCTTTGTCCAGCCTCTCAGTTAAGTATTGTAAAATCTGAGGAATATTTGGTACAAGCATGTCCATTCCTTGTGCCTGGTTACAAGCACATAATCTCTTCCATTTTTCTGTATAAGATTTTCTGGTACTGGGCCTCCTGGCCTCCAAAATAACATCCATAACTGCTTTAGAGAGAGGTGAGTTCTGAATGGTTACATTATCAGCCATGCAACCTGATTTAGGGTTCTGAGTTGGCTGTGCAGGATCTGATTGTTTTGTTGGGTCAGCAAATGAGGAATTTGGGGAAATGTCCAGGCTGGGCCTTGAGACAAGCTCTTTAGGATTGGGTATCAGTGCTGGCATGGCCAGTCTGCGGCAATCAGTATCATTTTTGGCTTCTCTTGTCTGACCTTTAGGAGTACCTTGGGGAGGAGAGGCAGTGGAGGAAAGGCATATACTGTAAGGGTTTTCCAGCTGAATGATAGGGCATCCACTTTCCATGCTTGTTTGTGATAAGTCCTTGTGCAGATTCTCTGTAGTTGGCAGTTGTGTGGGGAGGCAAATAGATCTATGTCTGGGCATCCCCATTTCCTTGTTATCATGCTGAAGATTTGTAGATCTAGTTTCCACTCGTGAGGATCCTTGAGATTTCTGCTTAGTTCGTCTGCCAGAGTATTTGTCTTTCCTGGCAAGAATTGTGCTTGTAGGTGTACTTAATAAGTCAATGCTGTGTTCCACAAAGTCATGGCTTGTCTGCAGAGGGGGTAGGAATGTGTGCCTCCCTGCTTGTTTATGTACCACATGACTGTAGTTATGTCCGTCTTTACCAGCAGTTGTCCTGGATGAAGTAGATCCTTGAAGGCTGTCATGGCATTCTGAACAGTTAGCATCTCTTTTTGATTGATATGAAGATGCATTTGGCTTGCTGGCCATGCTCCCTGAATACATTTTCCGGCCATGTGGGCCCCCAGGCATAATCTGATGCATCTGTTGTTAGTGTCTGCCTGGCCGTGGGTAAAGGGAATGGCTGTCCCTTGTTGTGGTGACAGGCCTGTGCCCACCATTGAAACTCCTGTTGCAGGCAGGGAATGAGGGTAATTAATGCTTCCAGGCTGTGGCAATGTTGAGTCCAAACACTTTTTAGATACCATTGTAGTTTCCTCATATGCAGTCTTGCATATGGAATTAGTAGAATGCAGGATGCCATGAAGCCCAAAGCCTGCAGAATTTTTCTTGCAGATAACTAGGTCTTTGTTGCCAACATTTCGAAGTAAGAAGTCAGTTGCCTTTGTTTGTCTGGCGTGAGATAAGCCATATGGGCAGTTGTATTTAAGCTTGCACCCAGGAATATTATCTCTTGAGATGGTACTAGTTTTGATTTCTTTTCATTTACTGTGTACCCTAGGCAAATTAGTAATCTTTTTACAAACGCCAGATGCCTCAGTAGAATGTCTTTGTTCTCTGCTTGAATAAGGCAATTGTGCAAGTAAGGGTATATTTGAATTCCCCTTTGTCTGCAGAAAGCAATTACTGGTGTCAGGCATTTTGTGAAGACCCTGGGCGCAGTAGATAAGCCAAAGGGAAGTGCAGAGAATTGGTAGTGCACTGATCCAGCTATGAATCTGAGGTATAGTCTGCAAGATTGTCTGATTGGGACATGCAGGTATGCCTCTTTTAGGTCCAAAGTTACAAGCCAAGCCTTCTTGCCCAGCATGGGCAGAAGCTGCTGCAGAGTCAACATTTTGAATTTTGGAATGTCCAGAAAAGTGTTTAGAATAGACAGGTCCAATATTGGTCTCCAGGCTTTGTCCTTTCTGGGTACCAGGAATAGTCTTGAGTAAAATCCTTGTCCCTGCTCTTGCTGTGGTACTCGCTGAATGGCCCTCATGTCCATGAGGGATGTAACTTGCTTTTGTGCCTCTGCCCATTGATTTTGTGGCAGGTCTGGCATACCTTTTGCCTTTGACAGGGTGTGAAAGTGGAACCTGTAGCCCTGGGACACTATATTCAAGACCCATTTGTCCTGGGTGATTATATGCCAATTCTGTGAAAAAAGTGGTAGTTGTCCTCCTAAGGGGGCTGCCAAAAGATAAGTGCTAGGTATTGGCACAGGAAAGTCATTGGGACGGTTTTCTATATGGCTGTGATTTGTCTTCTCTGCTTTTGGAGGTAGAAGCACCCCATTGTTTTGGCCTGTATGAGCCTTGGGGCTGGGATCTGCCTCTAGGGCGTCTGTATCTGCCTCTTTGTGGCCTGTCTGACACTGGAAAGGACCAATTCTTTGAAGGCCAGTTCCTGCTAAATCTGGGTGGTTGTACCTGTAAGAAATCCTTAACTGTCTGCATAGATTTCTCTTTATCCTCCATTTTCTTCAACACCTCTTCTGCCTTAACATCAAAGTATCATGCTGTAAAGGAGCATTTAATAATTCTGCTTTAACATGATCAGGCAGATGTTGTTTCTTTAACCAAGCATGCCTTCTAATGACAGTACCCGTAACAGCGGCCCTGCAAGAGGCCTCCAGTGAATCAAAACCACATTGCAAAGTATGCTTTCCCACTTGTTCAGCTGCATGCAATAAATCCTGCATTTCCTTGTTATCTGGACATTCAGAATTTGTCAACATTTTCTGTTTTAGCAGTGACATTAAATATTGCTGATATTTAAGCATATGAAACTGACAACTTAAAGCCCTTACAGCCAGGGTAGCAGAAGTGTAAACTTTTTTCCCCCATCTGTCCAGTGCCCTAGAATCCCTATCAGAGGGGACAGGGTTTTTGCAGTGGAAGCCTTGACCCCTTTGGGACCCTGAGATATAGTTTCTGGGTCAGCAGCAGGGTTTTTATATAGAAATTTGTGGGAATCTGGAACCCTGTAGTATCTGTCTGGCTTAACCAGTGCAGGAGGTAAAGAGTCAGGAGACAGGCTGGACTTGGAAAATACATCATCTACTATGTCTAGAACAGGTGGAATAGCAAGAGGTCTGTGTTGAGGTAGTAAAAGAAAGTCTCTGAGCCTTTTCTTAGATTCTGAGTAATCTTGGCTCTCCCAGTGAAAGTGCTCCCTCATGGTATGAAGGGTTTCCCCAAAAGAATAATCCTCAGGAGGAGAGGCTGAAGGAATAGACTCTTTAGCATCAGAATCCTCATAGGGAGGAAGGGAGTATCCCTGCTCAGAAAAGGAATCAGAGGAAATGGAAACCCGATCTGAAGATTCATATTCTGTCTCTTGCCTAGGCCTCTTATCAGGAGGGGAATGGGAACCCCTGATTAAAGTAATTAGGTCTTCGGCCATTTTAAGTATCTGTTTTTTTAGGCATGGAAGTCTGTGCAGGAGAATGCTGTACTTGTTTCTTTGTCTTTAGAGCTGCTTTAGTCTTTGCCTTTGAAGCTGAGGTTGGCTTAACATATAACTGTGTAGGTCTGAAAACACCCTCAGAAGCCGATGCCTGCTCAGCAGCTCCGGACCGATCTGAGGGAATAGTTTCCGAGTGTCCAATACCTTGAGTATCCAGAGGCCTAGTCAGCTCCACGTTGGAGTCGGAAGCGGCCTGTGGCTCTGAGGTAGTGGGCGTCAGGGGTTGTGAAGGCACCTCACTGAGAACCAGCGACTAGCCTAGCGGAGGCCTCGTCATCGGTTTTGGACCTCTGATGCCTGTCCTTTTCCTTTTCCTTGCGCTTTTTATAAACTCTGGTTGTCGGCTGTTCGGATGGCATTATATAATTAAATCTTCGGCCAAAGTAATGAAAGGCAAAATCGTACCGACACTCAATAGTGCGTTGGTTAAATCTAGCACAAAACCGACAGCTAGCAACGTCGTGGTCAGGGCCTAGGCAAGGAATACAGTAAGAATGAACATCCTTATGAGGTATTGGCTTCACACAAGAAATACAATTGTTAACTTTTTCTGACATCGGTCTGGAGCAAGAAAAAAGTTTCCCCAATGGGGTACTTAACTTTAATGAAGACTTCGGATCTGAAATTCGGTTTTGAAAATCTCAGGAGTTGGCCGACCGGCACTTGCGAACTGCTTTTGCTTCGGGCACCGCGCGGCAAGAAAGACTGAAGAAAATAGCGTTGGCTGCATCTTTTATACCCCTGGTGCACTGACGTCAGGACTTTGGAATTCAGGCTGACTGCAGGTAGCCTGCCAGCAGGATAACCCAAGTGTAATGACTGCAACAGTGAAACACGATGAACATCCACAAAACAGCATCAGCACTAAATATCTCTGGAAGAAAAATGTAAAATATGTAGGAAAGAGGCAGGAACACAGAGCCACAGGACAGCAGCAGCACTAAATATCTCTGCAAGTGAAATGTAAAATATGTAGGGAGGAAGGAGGAACACCCAGCCACAGCAGAACAGCAGCACTAAATATATCTGCAAGTAAAATGTAAAATATGTAGGGAAGAAGCAGGAACAGGTAACCACAGAACAGCAGCATCACTAAATATATCTAAAAGTAAAATGTAAAATATGTTGGAAGGTGGCAGGAACACGGAGCCACAGAACCGCAGCACTAAATATCCACGCAATTAAAATGTAAAATATGTAGGAAGGAGGCAGGAACATGTAGTCACAGAGCAGCAGCAGCACTAAATATCTCTGCAAGTAAAATGTAAAATATGTAGGCAGGAGGCAGGAACATGTAGCCACAGAACACCAGCAGCACTAATTATCTCTGCAAGTAAAATGTAAAATATGTAGGAAGGAGGCAGGATCACGTAGTCACAGAATAGCAGCAGCACTAAATATCCCTGCAAGTGAAATGTAAAATATGTAGGGAGGAGGGAGGAACACCCAGCCACAGTATAACAGCAGCACTAAATATATCTGCAAGTAAAATGGAAAATATGCAGGGAGGAAGAAGGAACAGGTAGCCACAGTACAGCAGCAACACTAAATATCTCTACAAGTAAAATGTAAAATATGTAGGAAGGAAGATGGAACATGCATCCACAGAACAGTAGCAGCATGAAATATCTCTGCAAGTAAAATGTAAACTATGTAGGAAGGAGAACGGAACATGCAGCCACAGAACAGTAGCAGCATGAAATATCTCTGCAAGTAAAATGTAAAATATGTAGGAAGCAGGCAGGAACACGTAGCCACAGAACACAAGCAGCACTAAATATCTCTGCAAGAAAAATGTAAAATTTGTGGGCAGGAGGCAGGATAACGTAGTCACAGAACAGCAGCAGCACTAAATATCTCTGCAAGTAAAATGCAAAATATGTAAGAAGGAGGCAGGAACCTGTACCACAAAACAGTAGCAGCACTGAATATCTCTGCAATTAAAATGTAAAATATGTAGGAAGGAGGCAGGAACACATAGCCACAGAACAGCAGCAGCACTAAATATCACTGCAAGGAAAATGTATAATATGTAGGGAGGAGGCAGGAACAGGTAATCACAGAATAGCAGCAACACTAAATATCTCTGCATGTAAAATGTAAAATATGTAGGAAGAAGGACAGAGCAAGTAGCCGCAGAATAGCGGCAACACTAAATATCTCTGCAAGTAAAATGTAAAATATGTAGGCAGAACGCAGGAACATGTAGCCACAGAATAGCAGCAATAGTGAATATTTCTGCAACTAAAATATAAAATATGTAGGAAGGAGGCAGGAAAACGTAGCCACAGAACAGCAGCAGCACTAAATATCTCTGCAAGAAAATGTAAACTACGTAGGTGGGAGGCAGGAACATGCAGCCACAGAACAGCAGCAGCACTAAATATCTCTGCAAGAAAATGTAAACTATGTAGGTGGGAGGCAGGAACATGCAGCCACAGAACAGCAGCAGCACTAAATATCTCTGCAAATAAAATGTAAAATATGTAGGAAGGAGGCAGGAACATGCAGCCACAGAATAACAGCAGCACTAAATATCTCTGCTAGTAAAATGTAAAATATGTAGGGAGGAGGGAGGAACACGTAACCACAGAACAGCAGCAGCACTAAATATCTCTGCAAATAAAATGTAAACAATGTAGGAAGGAGGCAGGAACACGCAGCCACAGAATAACAGCAGCACTAAATATCTCTGCTAGTAAAATGTAAAATATGTAGGGAGGAGGGAGGAGGGAGGAACACATAGCCACAGAACAGCAGCAGCACTAAATATATCTGCAAATAAAATGTAAACTATGTAGGAAGGAGGCAGGAACACGCAGCCACAGAATAACAGCAGCACTAAATATCTCTGCAAGTAAAATGTAAAATATGTTGGAAGGAGACAAGAAAACGTAGCCACAGAACAGCTGCAGCACTAAATATCTCTGCAAGTAAAATGTAAAATATGTCGGAAGGAGGCAAAAACATGTAGCCACAGAATAGCAGCAGCACTAAATATCCCTGCAAGTAAAATTTAAAATACGTAGGAAGGTGGCAGGAACACATAGCCACAAAACAGCAGCATCACACATATCTGCAAGTAAAATGTAAAGTATGTAGGAAGGTGGCAGGAACATGGAGCAACAGACCAGCAGCACTAAATATCTCACCAATTAAAATGTAAAATATGTAGGCATGAGGCAGGAACATGTATCAACAGAACAGCAGCAGCACTAAATATCTCTGCATGTAAAATATGTAGGAAGGGGGCAGTAATGCGTAGTTACAGTACAGCAGCAGCACTAAATATCTCTGCAAGTAAAATGTAAAATATGTATGAAAGAGAAAGGTACACGTAGCCACAGAACAGCAGTAGCACAAAATATCTCTGCAAGTAAAATGTAAGATATGTAGGAAGGAGGAAGGAACACGTAGTCACAGAACACCAGCAGTACGAAATATCTCTGCGAGAAAAATGTAAAATTTGTAGGAAGGAGGCAGGAATATGTAACCACAGAATAGCAGCAGCACTAAATATATCTGCAAGTAAAATATAAAATATGTAGGCAGGAGGCAGGAACATGTAGCCACAGATTAGCAGCAACACTAAATATATCTGCAACTAAAATATGTAGGAAGAAGGTTGAACAAGAAGTCACAAAACAGCAGCCGCACTAAATATCTCTACAAGTAAAATGTAAAATATGTAGGAAGGAGGCAGGAACATGTAGCCACAGAAAAGCAGCACTAAATATCTCTGCAAGTAAAATGTAAAATATCTAAGAAGGAGGCAGGAACACGTACCCACAAAATAGCAGCAACACTTGCAACTAAAATGTAAAATATGTAGGAAGGAGGAAGGGACACATACCCACAGAACAGCAGCAGGAACATGTAGCAACAGAACACCAGCAGCCCGAAATATTTCTGCAAGAAACATGTAAAATTTGTAGGAAGGAGGCACAAACACCTAGTCACACAACAGCAGCAGCACTAAATATCTCTGCAAGTAAAATGTAAAATATGTAAGAAGGAGGCAGGAACATGTAACCACAGAACAGCAGCAGCACTAAATATCTCTGCAAGTAAAATTTAAAATATGTAGGAGGGAGGCTGGAACACGTAGCCACAGTATAGCAGCAACACTAAATATCTCTGCAAATAAAATGTAAACTATGTAGGATGGAGGCTGGAACATGCAGCCACAGAATAGCAGCAGCACTAAATATCTCTGCAATTAAAATATAAAATATGTAAGAAGGCGGCAGGGACACGTAGCCACATAGTAGCAGCATCACTAAATATCTCTGCAATTAAAATGTAAAATATGTAGGAAGGACGAAGGAACACAGCCACAGAACAGCAGCAGTACTAAATATCTCTGCAAGTAAAATGTAAAATATGTAGGAAGCAGGCATGTACACTTAGCCACAGAACAGCAGAAGCAGCATTAAATATCTATGTAATAAAAATGTAAAATATGTATGAAGGAGGCAGAAACACAAAGCCACAGAACAGCAGCAGAACTAAATATCTCTGCAAGTAAAATGTAAAATATGTAGGAAGGAGGCAGAAAGATGTAGCCACAGAACAGCGGCAGAACTAAATATCTTTGCAAGTAAAATGTAAAATATATAGGGAGGAGGCAGAAACAGCTAGCCACAGAACAGCAGCAGCACTAAACATCTCTGCAATTAAAATGTAAAATATGTAGGCAAGAGGCAGGAACACAGAGCCACAGAACAGCAGCAGCACCAAATATCTCTGCAAGTAAAATGTAAAATACGTCGAAAGGAGGTAGGAACGGGTAGCCACAGAACAGCAGCAGCACTAAATATATCTGCAAGTAAAATGTAAAATACATAGGAAGGTGGCAGGAACAAGAAGCCACAGAACAGTAGCAGCACTAAATATCTGCAAGTAAAATGTAAAATATGTAGGATGGTGGCAGGAACACGGAGCCACAGAACCGCAGCAGCAGCAGCACTAAATATCTCTGCATGTAAAATGTAAAATATATAGGAAGGAGGAAGGAAAAAGTAGCCACAGAACAGCAGCACCACAAAATATCTTGGAAGTAAAATGTAAAATATGTAGGAAGGAGGCAGGAACATGTAACCACAGAACACCAGCGGCACAAAATATCTCTGCAAGAAAAATGTACAATTTGTAGGAAGGAGGCAAGAACAATTAACCACAGAATAGCAGAACACTAAATATATCTGCAAGTAAAATGTAACGTATGCAGGCAGGAGGCAGGAACCTGTAGCCACAGAATAGCAGCCGCACTAAATATCTCTGCAAGTAAAATATAAAACATGTAAGAAGGAGGCAGGAACACGTAACCACAGAATAGCAGCAGCACTAAATATCTCTGCAATTAAAATGTAAACTATGTAGGAAGGAGGCAGGAACACGTAACCATAGAATAGCAGCAGCACTAAATATCTCTGCAAGTAAAATGTAAACCATGTAGGAAGGAGGCAGGGACACGTAACAACAGAATAGAAGCAGCACTAAAAATCTTTAGTAAAATGTAATATATGTAGGAAGGAGACAGGAACATGTAGCCACAGAATAACAGCAGCACTAAATATGTCTGCAAGTAAAATGTAAACTATGTAAGAAGGAGGCAGGAACACGTAACCACAGAATAGCAGCAGCACTAAATATGTCTGCAAGTAAAATGTAAACTATGTAGGAAGAAGGCAGGAACACGTAACCACAGAATAGCAGCAGCACTAAAAACTTCTAAGTAAAATGTAATATATGTAGGAAGGAGCCAGGAACACGCAGCAACACAATAGCAACAGCACTAAATATCTCTGGAAGTAAAATGTAAAATATGTAGGAAGGAGGCAGGCACACATAGCCACAGAACAGCAGCAGCACTAAATATCTCTGCAAGTAAAATGTAAAATATGTCGAAAGGAGGCAGGAACGCGTAGGCACAGAACAGCAGCAGCACTAAATATCTCTGCAAGTAAAATGTAAAATAGGTAGGAAGGAGGCAGGAACACATAGCCACAGAACAGCAGCAGCACTAAATATCTCTGCAAGTAAAATGTAAAATACATAGGAAGGTGGCAGGAACAAGTAGCCACAGAACAGTAGCAGCACTAAATATCTGCAAGTAAAATGTAAAATATGTAGGATGGTGGCAGGAACACGGAGCCACAGAACTGCAGCAGCAGCACTAAATATCTCTGTAAGTAAAATGTAAAATATGTAGGCATGAGGCTGGAACACATAGCCACAGGACAGCAACAGCACTAAATATCTCTGGAAGTAAAATAAAACATATGGGGGAAGGAGGCAGGAACACATATCAACAGAACAGCAGCAGCACTAAATACCTCTGGAAGTAAAATGTAAAATATGTAGGAAGGAGGCAGGAACATGTAGCCACAGAACACCAGCGGCACGAAATATCTCTGCAAGAAAAATGTAAAATTTGTAGGAAGGAGGCAGGAACAATTAACCACAGAATAGCAGCAATACTAAATATCTCTGCAGCTAAAATATAAAATGTTAGGAAGGAGGCAGGAACAAGTAGCCACAGAACAGCAGCAGCACTAAATATCTCTGCAAGTAAAATGTAAAATACATAGGAAGGTGGCAGGAACAAGTAGCCACAGAACAGTAGCAGCACTAAATGTCTGCAAGTAAAATGTAAAATATGTAGGATGGTGGCAGGAACACGGAGCCACAGAACCGCAGCAGCAGCACTAAATATCTCTGTAAGTAAAATGTAAAATATGTAGGCATGAGGCTGGAACACATAGCCACAGGACAGCAACAGCACTAAATATCTCTGGAAGTAAAATAAAAAATATGGGGGAAGGAGGCAGGAACACATATCAACAGAACAGCAGCACTAAATATCTCTGCAAGTAAAATAAAAGGAGGCAGGAACAAGTAGCCACAGAACAGCAGCCGCACTAAATATCTCTGCAAGTAAAATATAAAACATGTAAGAAGGAGGCAGGAACACGTAACCACAGAATAGCAGCAGCACTAAATATCTCTGCAATTAAAATGTAAACTATGTAGGAAGGAGGCAGGAACACGTAACCATAGAATAGCAGCAGCACTAAATATCTCTGCAAGTAAAATGTAAAGCATGTAGGAAGGAGGCAGGGACACGTAACAACAGAATAGAAGCAGCACTAAAAATCTTTAGTAAAATGTAATATATGTAGGAAGGAGACAGGAACATGTAGCCACAGAATAACAGCAGCACTAAATATGTCTGCAAGTAAAATGTAAACTATGTAAGAAGGAGGCAGGAACACGTAACCACAGAATAGCAGCAGCACTAAATATGTCTGCAAGTAAAATGTAAACTATGTAGGAAGAAGGCAGGAACACGAACCACAGAATAGCAGCAGCACTAAAAACTTCTAAGTAAAATGTAATATATGTAGGAAGGAGCCAGGAACACGTAGCAACACAATAGCAACAGCACTAAATATCTCTGGAAGTAAAATGTAAAATATGTAGGAAGGAGGCAGGAACACATAGCCACAGAACAGCAGCAGCACTAAATATCTCTGCAAGTAAAATGTAAAATATGTCGAAGGAGGCAGGAACGCGTAGGCACAGAACAGCAGCAGCACTAAATATCTCTGCAAGTAAAATGTAAAATATGTCGAAAGGAGGCAGGAACGCCAGTAGGCACAGAACAGCAGCAGCACTAAATATCTCTGCAAGTAAAATGTAAAATAGGTAGGAAGGAGGCAGGAACACATAGCCACAGAACAGCAGCAGCACTAAATATCTCTGCAAGTAAAATGTAAAATACATAGGAAGGTGGCAGGAACAAGTAGCCACAGAACAGTAGCAGCACTAAATATCTGCAAGTAAAATGTAAAATATGTAGGATGGTGGCACGAACATGGAGCCACAGAACTGCAGCAGCAGCACTAAATATCTCTGTAAGTAAAATGTAAAATATGTAGGCATGAGGCTGGAACACATAGCCACAGGACAGCAACAGCACTAAATATCTCTGGAAGTAAAATAAAAATATGGGGAAGGAGGCAGGAACACATATCAACAGAACAGCAGCAGCACTAAATACCTCTGGAAGTAAAATGTAAAATATGTAGGAAGGAGGCAGGAACATGTAGCCACAGAACACCAGCGGCACGAAATATCTCTGCAAGAAAAATGTAAAATTTGTAGGAAGGAGGCAGGAACAATTAACCACAGAATAGCAGCAATACTAAATATCTCTGCTGCTAAAATATAAAATGTTAGGAAGGAGGCAGGAACAAGTAGCCACAGAACAGCAGCCGCACTAAATATCTCTGCAAGTAAAATATAAAACATGTAAGAAGGAGGCAGGAACACGTAACCACAGAATAGCAGCAGCACTAAATATCTCTGCAATTAAAATGTAAACTATGTAGGAAGGAGGCAGGAACACGTAACCATAGAATAGCAGCAGCACTAAATATCTCTGCAAGTAAAATGTAAAGCATGTAGGAAGGAGGCAGGGACACGTAACAACAGAATAGAAGCAGCACTAAAAATCTTTAGTAAAATGTAATATATGTAGGAAGGAGACAGGAACATGTAGCCACAGAATAACAGCAGCACTAAATATGTCTGCAAGTAAAATGTAAACTATGTAAGAAGGAGGCAGGAACACGTAACCACAGAATAGCAGCAGCACTAAATATGTCTGCAAGTAAAATGTAAACTATGTAGGAAGAAGGCAGGAACACGTAACCACAGAATAGCAGCAGCACTAAAAACTTCTAAGTAAAATGTAATATATGTAGGAAGGAGCCAGGAACACGTAGCAACACAATAGCAACAGCACTAAATATCTCTGGAAGTAAAATGTAAAATATGTAGGAAGGAGGCAGGAACACATAGCCACAGAACAGCAGCAGCACTAAATATCTCTGCAAGTAAAATGTAAAATATGTCGAAAGGAGGCAGGAACGCGTAGGCACAGAACAGCAGCAGCACTAAATATCTCTGCAAGTAAAATGTAAAATATGTCGAAAGGAGGCAGGAACGCGTAGGCACAGAACAGCAGCAGCACTAAATATCTCTGCAAGTAAAATGTAAAATAGGTAGGAAGGAGGCAGGAACACATAGCCACAGAACAGCAGCAGCACTAAATATCTCTGCAAGTAAAATGTAAAATACATAGGAAGGTGGCAGGAACAAGTAGCCACAGAACAGTAGCAGCACTAAATATCTGCAAGTAAAATGTAAAATATGTAGGATGGTGGCACGAACATGGAGCCACAGAACTGCAGCAGCAGCACTAAATATCTCTGTAAGTAAAATGTAAAATATGTAGGCATGAGGCTGGAACACATAGCCACAGGACAGCAACAGCACTAAATATCTCTGGAAGTAAAATAAAAAATATGGGGGAAGGAGGCAGGAACACATATCAACAGAACAGCAGCAGCACTAAATACCTCTGGAAGTAAAATGTAAAATATGTAGGAAGGAGGCAGGAACATGTAGCCACAGAACACCAGCGGCACGAAATATCTCTGCAAGAAAAATGTAAAATTTGTAGGAAGGAGGCAGGAACAATTAACCACAGAATAGCAGCAATACTAAATATCTCTGCAGCTAAAATATAAAATGTTAGGAAGGAGGCAGGAACAAGTAGCCACAGAACAGCAGCCGCACTAAATATCTCTGCAAGTAAAATATAAAACATGCAAGAAGGAGGCAGGAACATGTAACCACAGAACAGCAGCAGCACTAAATATCTCCAGAAGAAAAATGTAAAATATGTAGGAAAGAGGCTGGAAAATGTACCCACAGAACAGCAGCAGCACTAAATATCTCTGCAAGTAAAATGTAAAATATGTAGGGAGGAGGCAGGAACATGTAGCCACAGAACAGAAGCAACAATAAAAATATGCAAGTAAAATGTAAAATATGTTGGAAGGTGGCAGGAACACGGAGCCACAGAACTGCAGCACTAAATATCTATGCAATTAAAATGTAAAATATGTAGGGAGAAGGCAGGAACAGGTAGTCACAGAACAGCAGCAACACTAAATATCTCTGCAAGTAAAATGTAAACTATGTAGGGAGAAGGCAGGAACACGCAGCCACAGAAGAGCAGCAACACTAAATATCTCTGCAAGTAAAATGTAAAATATGTAGGAAGGAGGACAGAGCATGTAGCCGCAGAATAGCGGCAACACTAAATATCTCTCCAAGTAAAATGTAAAATATGTAGGCAGAACGCAGGAACATGTAGCCACAGAATAGCAGCAATAGTGAATATTTCTGCAACTAAAATATAAAATATGTAGGAAGGAGGCAGGAAAACGTAGCCACAGAACAGCAGCAGCACTAAATATCTCTGCAAGAAAATGTAAACTACGTAGGTGGGAGGCAGGAACATGCAGCCACAGAACAGCAGCAGCACTAAATATCTCTGCAAATAAAATGTAAACTATATAGGAAGGAGGCAGGAACACGCAGCCACAGAATAACAGCAGCACTAAATATCTCTGCTAGTAAAATGTAAAATATGTAAAAAGGAGGGAGGAACACATAGCCACAGAACAGCAGCAGCACTAAATATCTCTGCAAGTAAAATGTAAAATATGTCGGAAGGAGGCAAAAACATGTAGCCACAGAATAGCAGCAGCACTAAATATCCCTGCAAGTAAAATTTAAAATACGTAGGAAGGTGGCAGGAACACGTAGCCACAAAACAGCAGCAGCACTAAATATCTGCAAATAAAATGTAAAGTATGTAGGAAGGTGGCAGGAACATGGAGCCACAGACCAGCAGCACGAAATATCTCACCAATTAAAATGTAAAATATGTAGGCATGAGGCAGGAACACGTAGCCACAGAACAGCAGCAGCACTAAATATCTCTGCAAGTAAAATGTAAAATATGTGGGAAGGAGCAGGAACATGTATCAACAGAACAGCAGCAGCACTAAATATCTCTGCATGTAAAATATGTAGTAAGGAGGCAGTAACGCGTATTTACATTACAGCAGCAGCACTAAATATCTCTGCAAGTAAAATGTAAAATATGCAGGAAAGAGAAAGGAACACATAGCCACAGAACAGCAGTAGCACAAAATATCTCTGCAAGTAAAATGTAAGATATGTAGGAAGGAGGAAGGAACACGTAGCCACAGAACACCAGCGTACGAAATATCTCTGCAAGAAAAATGTAAAATTTGTAGGAAGGAGGCAGGAATATATAACCACAGAATAGCAGCAGCACTAAATATCTCAGCAAGTAAAATGTAAAATATGTAGGCAGGAGGCAGGAACATGTAGCCACAGAATAGCAGCAACACTAAATATATCTGCAACTAAAATATAAAATATGTAGGAAGGAGGTTGGAACAAGAAGTCACAAAACAGCAGCCGCACTAAATATCTCTACAAGTAAAATGTAAAATATGTAGGCAGGAGGCTGGAACATGCAGCCACAGAATAGCAGCAGCACTAAATATCTCTGCAATTAAAATATAAAATATGTAAGAAGGCGGCAGGGACACGTAGCCACATAGTAGCAGCAGCACTAAATATATCTGCAATTAAAATGTAAAATATGTAGGAAGGACGAAGGAACACATAGCCACAGAACAGCATCAGCACTAAACATCTCTGTAATTAAAATGTAAAATATGTATGCAGGAGGCAGGAACACGGAGCCACAGAAAAGCAGCAGCACTAAATATCTCTACAAGTAAAATGTAAAATACGTCGAAAGGAGGCAGGAACGGGTAGCTACAGAACAGCAGCAGCACTAAATATATCTGGTAGTAAAATGTAAAATACATAGGAAGGTGGCAGGAACAAGAAGCCACAGAACAGTAACAGCACTAAATATCTGCAAGTAAAATGTAAAATATGTAGGATGGTGGCAGGAACACGGAGCCACAAAACCGCAGCAGCAGCAGCACTAAATATCTCTGCAATTAAAATGTAAAATATGTAGGCATGAGGCAGGAACACGTAGCCACAGAACAGAAGCAGCACTAAATATCTCTGCATGTAAAATGTAAAATATATAGGAAGGAGGAAGGAAAAAGTAGCCACAGAACAGCAGCACCACAAAATATCTTGGAAGTAAAATGTAAAATATGTAGGACAGAGGCAGGAACATGTAGCCACAGAACAACAGCTGCACGAAATATCTCTGCAAGAAAAATGTACAATTTGTAGGAAGGAGGCAGGAACAATTAACCACAGAATAGCAGAACACTAAATATCTCTGCAGGTAAAATGTAAAGTATGCAGGCAGGAACCTGTAGCCACAGAATAGCAGCCACACTAAATATCTCTGCAAGTAAAATATAAAACATGTAAGAAGGAGGCAGGAGCACGTAACCACAGAATAGCAGCAGCACTAAATATGTCTGCAAGTAAAATGTAAACTATGTAAGAAGGAGGCAGGAACATGTAACCACAGAATAGCAGCAGCAGCACCACGGTCGGCCTTAGGCATAGGCGAACTAGGCGACCGCCTAGGGCGCCGTAAAGGCCAGCCTCTTAAAGGGCGCAGTTTTTATTTATTTGTGTATTCATTTTAATTACAAAAGTGTTTGCTCTTCTCTACTTTACAGCCCTCCCACTTAAAGCACTTACAGCCCGGACGACACTAAAACTGGATAGGGCTAAATTAAGTTACTTTTGGATTTTCAAAATCAAACTTTGGGAAAAAAAATTGTTGTCAGTAAGTTTCGAGGCTTTTATTTATTTATTTGCTCGGAATCCCTGGTAATCACCAGCGTGCGATAGTTGCTTTTTAAACGCTTCACTATCGTGCGGCGGGTTAGCGCTGCTATGATGACGTAAACATTTAACAGACATAAAAAAAAAAAAGACACGGCACTGAGTACCACTTAAAATCAGAGACCTGATCATAACCTTGTATGTGCTGCATGCTGAATTTATTGATTGTTTGCTTATTTACTTGTTTGTTGGTTCTGAAGAAGATGAATTAACAGATGAAAGTGCTCTATTTTTTAAAGTGTTTTACCAAGTTTTTTCAACGGAATTAAAGGGACTTTGTTTTCCAAGGTACAGCAGCCTGCACCACCGCATCCCATTTCTCAAAGCTAAATGTCTCCCTAAACTATCATACTTTTTTTTCACAAATTAATCTGCAGTAGTTGCCAAATTTACTACAATACTTAATCCCTTTAATTTGCATAGACAGGAATATTGCACCAAACTGCTACACTATTGGATGGGGGAGCAATCCAGTTATCGGTTGTGTTCAGAGGAAGATTTCAGAATCACTATAACTATGTGAAAGCAACAGTTTGCTAAACAATTTTGCTTACATTTACCCAGATATCTCCTCTACATATGCTACTTTCATTAGTTGCTGCTTAATTCTTCAAGATTTGAAATATGTTTTTTTTTCAATGGCTGTTGCTGTTGTCATTATTTATTATTATCATTGGTGTTGATAATAATGTTATTTTTGTTATTACTGATCACTACAATTATAAATGCAAATAGTTGGCAATTATTTCTTCTTGAGATAGCTTTATCCATTTTAATTTCCCAAAAATAGAACACTGGAATTTCCTGGAGAACAATTCATGCTTAACGCTTGTTCCCAAAAGCTGATGCTTGTCATTTTTGGAAAAAAGCATACATGCCTGGTGAATCTGAGGAAATAATCTTTTCTAACACACACACACATATACATATATATATATATATATATATATATATATATATATATATATACACATATATATATTTCCACAAAGCAATCAATCGCCTGCTTCAGAGCATTAAGTTAAATTATTGGTTGTGGGCACATGCACACACACACACACACACACACACACACACACACACACACACACACACACACACACACACACACACACACACATACTTAAGACTCCAGCTGAACGTTTTACAGGAGATGCTTCTGTTTGGAAATTGAAAAGCACCCACCTCTGAATAGGTAATGTTTATGGATGACTGGACAGTGTCTTTTTCCACCTCCACTCCTACAGGTGTGCTCTCTGAGGGCTCCACAGATGACCCATTTATCACACTCAGCGGTATATCATTCCTGGATTCCTTCTTCTGCAGTGGGCATTCCGTTAGACATGTAGCAGCAGACTGTCAAAATACCCAAGTCCGCGCTCACTCTGCTGCGTGAACTCTCTACTCCTTTCAGTCCCAAACTACTGCAAAAAGAACATTTGGTCTATACGAATGTATACTATCCAAAGGAGAAAGTTTGCGTATTTGTTAAATAGTGGGCAGTGCAGTCACACGATTCAGATTGTTTACTTCGCTCTTTCCACTTGGTGAGTCTGATCCGGTGACATCGAGGTGGTAAGTTCCAGCCCCAGTCCACCTGCGTACAATGTTCTCATCAGGCAAAGCCCGGGATAAACCGACAGCAAGGGGCTCACTAAAGGTGTACTGTATATTGTTGGGAGAAGGTGTTGGTTACTCACCGTGGACTTTGGGATAATGAGACGACACAAACAGAAAGCGCAAGACAGCACTAATCAAGAATAACCAATTGAGGGGTCAGCCAGGGATGCAAGCAGCATATGAACAGAACAGTTTACGAACACCATAATTACAGTGTAACTTAAACATAAAACACTTCAAGTATTTGCATAATATCCATATATAATATCTTAAGGAAGTAGAATGCCATAGTATACTGAATTTATACACATATTTACATTAGAGGTAGTCATAGGAATAGAGAAGAGCCAAGAATGCACTGTGAAATGATGCAGTTGTTAAGCCTTAAGAGTGAATGTAGTATATTGTCATTTATGCAACATGTCGTGCATTTTGACATTTGTATTTATTTTGCATTAGATCTCTTCATTATAGATTACTATATTATACTGTAGGAATGTTCCTGATCCTGCATATTTGCTGTGCTCATCCCAGAGCTTGCATTACCTTTAACAGACCAGTTGACAAAGCAGGCGCTATCAATCAGTAGTAATAAGACAGTCAGTAACATAACACACAGTGACTGCAAGTGTCAATATTTCTGCTAGCTACAGGTTCTAGTTCACCTTCTCATCCCATAGATGCTGGTTAAGGTACGCTGGACTCTGAAGCCACCAAGGCAGTAGATTCCATAGGTTGGTACTAGGCTATCAGCCCTAGGGCCTATACAAGCCTAGCCATAACAATTCCCTGGCTATTTCTTCCCACAATATTTACTCAGTTTATTCAGATGAGTACATTTTTTCGGACCATCTACTCGAAACCAAAATACTCAAAAAAAGCACAGATTTTGAGTTGTGTAAATGAATATTCACAGTACAGAGGAATACAAACGTCTCTCTGTGAAAGGAACACACTTCTAAAAATAGCCCTTTTTATGGGTATAAATGGTAACAGTTAAAAATAATATGTCCCCTTTCTATATGTCTTGGGGTAGCATTTTAAGGGTTGAGTATATTTTCAAAATGATACAAGGGTGGTGGTGGTGGGGGACTGGGTCTGAGTACTGTATGTAAATTTCTGTCTACACCTCCCCTAATGGATCACCTGGCACTGCTTTTCATAATGTGGAACAAACAGACAAAAGTATAACACAAACAGCTTACTTAACACCCTCATCTAGGAAGCTCACAAGATGGTTAGAATTAAAGTTATTGTTTAATTCATGTGATTCACTATTATTTACAATGGATATCAATTTAAAAAAATTCTTAACAGTGATTGTGCTGCCATAATATTTCAATGTGGAACAATAAAGAACCTGGACTCATAACGGGGTACACTTGAGCAGTATGGGTAAGCCTGATATGATGAATTCAAATGAGTAATTAGATAAAATAATTAAACAAAAAGAAGGAGAACTCTGCAACATTGTTTGTGTTTCAACTGCATCAAGAGCCATCCAAGTTAAGGTAAGAATATTTTACTGTATTACTACAGTTGTATTTGCTTTAAACAGCCAGTAATCACTACTATTTTTTGGCATTTTTTTACAGCATTTATTTAATTTTATGGCAAAAAATAGTCATTTGTCTGTCTGCTGGCTATTCTAGTTCTGCTTGTTTCAAAATCACCCTGCAGAAGGGCGAATTAGCATGGAACTTTAATTGCTTGGTAGTTTGGGCGGCGCAGTGGTGCAGTGGTTAACATTGTCACCTCACAGCAAGAGGTTCTCCGGTTCGATTCTCGGCTGGGGTGCCTTCTGTGTGGAGTTTGCATGTTCTCCCTGTGTTCGCGTGGGTTTCCTCCGGGTACTCCGGTTTCCTCCCCCATTCCAAAGACATGCATCTGGAGCATTTCTCCCCGGGCCTCCGCTGAAAACAGGCTCTGTGGAACCTAGTCGGACTTTCCCGGTCAACAAATGATAAATAAATAAAATAAAAATTGTTGTTCATAGTTGCTAGGCATTTCCTACAAAGGATGACATACTTAGGAGTGTAGAACCGTTATCCGCACTTATAATGCACCAAATAATCAGCAATCAAATGGGCACTGAAATATCAATACTCCATCAATACTCCATCTACGTGGGGTGGGAGCAGAATACATAGCATTCTGCATCAAAGACAATTATGCTACTAACACTGCTTTCAAATTCTACAACACAGTGTATCATTTGATAAACAAAACAGTTTTAGTAATTTCCTAATGCAATATTACCAGTTTACCAATTTTTAAATGTAATATAGGCAGTTAATTCTTCAAGGGTAACAGGCACTGAATTTGTAGATGAAACAGTGAGATGTAAAGTTGTTTGCCAGTGGCAATCTCTTCATTAGTTACAGATTTCTTTAATGTGGAATTGTTCAGATGATTTCTCTTCTGCAGAGATTGTTTGTATTGAGTGATATTGGTAGATTGTAATGACAGAAGTCTGAGTGGGCTTTTATGGTTGAAATTTTCTGAAATGGGTAGTTTTGTCATTATTGGTTTATATATTTTGTTTCTTTGCTTATTAAAAGAATACTTAAAACTACAAATTTAAAACACATTGTAACAAGTGGTGCTGTAATACATAGGGAATATAATTTAATGCAATCAGGAAGTTGAATTAAAGAACAAATACATGTATGCATGGCCGTAAAAATGTGTGCAAGGAGTCTGTTTTGAAAACAGCCCAAATGTAAACTTAATCCTCCACTGACTAGAAGCATTTTCTATAAATATGGGTTTTCATGCATTTTCAGAGGCAGAGAATTTTACTGTTCATGCTAAGCCTGTTTTCATTGTGAGATTGTATTGTTTAGCAAATGGGATCTGTTTTTGTGCTACTCTACCTTAAGCTTCTGTAAACAGGGAGGAGAGAGGTCACTATTCTACTTTCACAGAGCTGAAAGGCTTGCTTGCCTACCCCAGAGTAAATTAAACTATTTAGATTAACCTAAGCAACCCTTTGAACCAAGGCATATGGGCTTCTATTTTCTGAAGACATGACTTTTATAGTAAAGTATGTGTGAGGGAGAAACAGATTAAAGCAGGTTTATTAAAGGAAATTTCCACCTTCACTCACAGTAAGACGCTGTCCAGTTCGATTCTCAGCTAGAGCGTCTTCTGCGTGGAGACATGCGTGAATGGGCGTACCTTCGTTGAAGGTTGTGCATCAGGCCTGGCAAGCCGGTATGTAAAAAATCAACTGCCAATCATTAGTGGACCAGAGTTCCGCTGTGGCGACCCCTAACCGGGAAAAGCCGAAAGACACAAACAAACTTGCAGTTTAAACTACATTACAAGGTATCCTTTCTTCTATGCATTTAAATAATTAAAGGAAATGACTGGACTGGCTTTCTTGGGGAATGAATGAGTGGAGTGGCTTTTTTGGGGAGTGACCTACCTGTGGGCATGGCTCATAGGAGTGTTTCATGAGTATGGTGTGGGTGGGGCTTAAGGGGCGCCAGAGCACTATTTCGCCTAGGGCGCCAAATCAGCTAAGACCGGCCCTGAGCAGCACTAAATATGAATGCAAGTAAAATGTAAACTATGTAGGAAGAAAGCAGGAACACGTAACCACAGAATAGCAGCAGCACTAAAAATCTCTGCAAGTAAAATATAAAACATGCAAGAAGGAGGCAGGAACATGTAACCACAGAACAGCAGCAGCACTAAATATCTCTGCAAGTAAAATGTAAAATATGTAGGGAGGAGGCAGGAACATGCAGCCACAGAACAGGAGCAACAATAAATATATGCAAGTAAAATGTAAAATATGTTGGAAGGTGGCAGGAACATGGAGCCACAGAAAAGTAGCACTAAATATCTCTGCATGTAAAATGTAAAATATGTAGGATGGTGGCAGGAACACGGAGCCACAGAACCGCAGTAAAACATAGCTAGAAAAACAGCTGCTGCACTAAATCTATCTGCAAGTAAAATGTAGAATATGTAGGAAGCAGGCAGAAACATGTAGCCAGAGAACACCAGCAGCACTAAATATCTCTGCAAGAAAAATGTACAATATGTAGGCAGGAGGCAGGAACACGTAGCAACAGAATAGTGGCAACACTAAATATCTCTGCAAATAAAATGTAAAATATGTAGGAAGGAGGCAGGAGCACATAGCCACAGAATAGCAGCAGCACTAAATATCTCTGCAAGTAAAATGTAAAGTACATAGGAAGGTGGCAGGAACAAGTAGCCACAGAACAGTAGCAGCATTAAATATCTGCAAGTAAAATGTAAAATATGTAGGATGGTGGCAGGAACACGGAGCCACAGAACAGCAGCAACACTAAATATCTCTGCAATTAAAATGTAAAATATGTAGGCATGAGGCAGGAACACGTAGCCACAGAACAGCAGCAGCACTAAATACCTCTGCAACTAAAACATGAAGGAAGGAGGCAGGAACACGTAACCAGACAACAGCAGCAGCACTAAATATCTCTGCATGTAAAATGTAAAATATGTAGGAAGGAGGCAGGAACATGTAGCCACAGAACACCAGCAGCACTAAATATCTCTGCAAGTAAAATGTAAAATATATAGGAAGGAAAAAGTAGCCAGAGAACTGCAGCAGCATGAAATATCTTGGAAGTAAAATGTAAACTATGTAGGAAGGAGGCAGGAATGCGTAACCACAGAATAGCAGCAGCACTAAATATGTCTGCAAGTAAAATGTAAACTATGTAGGACGGAGGCAGGAACACGTAACAACAGACTAGCAGCAGCACTAAAAATCTCTAAGTAAAATGTAATATATGTAGGAAGGAGACAGGAACACATAACAACAGAATAGCAGCAGCACTAAATATCTCTGGAAGTAAAATGTAAATTATGTAGTAAGGAGGCAGGAACATGTAGCCACAGAACAGCAGCAGCACTAAATATCTCTGCAAGAAAAATGTACAATATGTAGGCAGGGAGCAGGAACACGTAGCAACAGAATAGTGGCAACACTAAATATCTCTGCAAATAAAATGTAAAATATGTAAGAAGGAGGCAGGAGCACATAGCCACAGAATAGCAGCAGCACTAAATATCTCTGCAAGTAAAATGTAAAGTACATAGGAAGGTGGCAGGAACAAGTAGCCACAGAACAGTAGCAGCACTAAATATCTGCAAGTAAAATGTAAAATATGTAGGATGGTGGCAGGAACATGGAGCCACAGAACCGCAGCAACACTAAATATCTCTGCAATTAAAATGTAAAATACGTAGGCATGAGGCAGGAACACGTAGCCACAGAACAGCAGCAGCACTAAATACCTCTGCAACTAAAACATGAAGGAAGGAGGCAGGAACACGTAGCCAGACAACAGCAGCAGCACTAAATATCTCTGCATGTAAAATGTAAAATATGTAGGAAGGAGTCAGGAACATGTAGCCACAGAACACCAGCAGCACTAAATATCTCTGCAAGTAAAATGTAAAATATATAGGAAGGAAAAAGTAGCCAGAGAACTGCAGCAGCACGAAATATCTTGGAAGTAAAATGTAAACTATGTAGGAAGGAGGCAGGAATGCGTAACCACAGAATAGCAGCAGCACTAAATATGTCTGCAAGTAAAATGTAAACTATGTAGGACGGAGGCAGGAGCACGTAACAACAGACTAGCAGCAGCACTAAAAATCTCTAAGTAAAATGTAATATATGTAGGAAGGAGACAGGAACATGTAGCAACAGAATAGCAGCAGCACTAAATATCTCTGGAAGTAAAATGTAAATTACGTAGTAAGGAGGCAGGAACATGTAGCCACAGAACAGCAGCAGCACTAAATATCTCTGCATGTAAAATGTAAAATATATAGGAAGGAGGAAGGAAAAAGTAGCCACAGAACAGCATCAGCACGAAATATCTTGGAAGTAAAATGTAAAATATGTAGGAAGGAGGACGGAACATGTAGCAACAGAACAGCAGCAGCACGAAATATCTCTTCAAGTAAAATGTAAAATATGTAGGAAGGAGGCAGAAACACGTAGCCGGAGAAGACCAGCAGCACTAAATATCTCTGCAAGAAAAATGTAAAATATGAAGGCAGGAGGCAGGAACAAGTAGCCACAGAATAGTGGCAACACTAAATATCTCTGCATGTAAAATGTAAAATATGTAGGAAGGAGACAGGAACACATAGCCACAGGACAGCAGAAGCACTAAATATCTCTGCAAGTAAAATGTAAAATATGTAAGAAGGAGGCAGGAACATGTAACCACAGGACAGCAGCAGCACTAAATATCCCTGCAAGTAAAATGTAAAATATGTAGGAAGGAGGCAGAACACGTAGCCACAGAAGAGCAGCAGCACTAAATATCTCTGCAAGTAAAATGTAAAATACGCCAAAAGGAGGCAGGAATGCATAGCCACAGAACAGCAGCAGTACTAAATATCTCTGCAAGTAAAATGTAAAATACATAGGGAGGTGGCAGGAACAAGTAGCCACAGAACAGTAGCAGCACTAAATATCTGAAAGTAAAATGTAAAATATGTAGGATGGTGGCAAGAACATGGAGCCACAGATCCGCAGCAGCACTAAATATCTCTGTAATTAAAACATAAAATATGTAGGCATGAGGCAGGAACATGTAGCCACAGAACAGCAGCAGCACTAAATACCTCTGCAACTAAAACATGAAAGAAGGAGTCAGGAACACGTAGCCAGAGAACAGCGCAGCACTAAATATCTCTGCATGTAAAATGTAAAATATGTAGGATGGAGGCAGGAACATGTATCCACAGAACACCAGCAGCACTAAATATCTCTGCAAGTAAAATGTAAAATACATAGGAAGGTGGCAGGAACACATAGCCACAGAACAGCAGCAGCACTAAATATCTCTGCAAGTAAAATGTAAAATACATAGGAAGGTGGCAGGAACATGTAGCCACAGAACAGCAGCAGCACTAAATATCTGTGCAATTAAAATGTAAAATATGTAGGAAGGAGGCAGGAACATGTAGCCACAGAACAGCAGCAGCACTAAATATCTCTGCAGCTAAAATATAAAATATTAGGAAGAAGGCAGGAACAAATAGCCACAGAACAGCAGCTGCACTAAATATCTCTGCAGTAAAATATAAAACATGTAAGAAGGAGGCTGGAATACGTAACCACAGAACAGCAGCAGCACTAAATATCTCTGCAATTAAAATGTAAACTATATAGGAAGGAGGCAGGAACACACAACCACAGAATAGCAGCAGCACTAAATATGTCTGCAAGTAAAATGTAAACTATGTAGGAAGGAGGCAGGGACACGTAACAACAGAATAGCAGCAGCACTAAAAATCTTTAGTAAAATGTAATATATGTAGGTAGGAGACAGCAACATGTAGCCACAGAATAACAGCAGCACTAAATATCTCTGGAAGTAAAATGTAAACTATGTAGTAAGGAAGCAGGAACACGTAGCCACAGAATAGCAGCAGCACTAAACATCTCTGCAATTAAAATGTAAAATATGTAGGAAGGTGGCAGGAACGTGAACCTACAGAATAGCAGCAACACTAAATATCTCTGCAAATAAAATTTGTAAAAAAGAGGCAGGAACACATAGCCACAGAACAGCAGCAGGACTAAATATCTCTGCAATTAAAATGTAAAATATGTAGGAAAGAGGCAGGAACACATAGCTACAGAACAGCAGCAGTACTAAATATCTTTGCAAGTAAAATGTAAAATACGTCAAAAGGAGGCAGGAACGCGTAGCCACAGAACAGCAGCAGCACGAAATATCTTGGAAGTAAAATGTAAAATATGTAGGAAGGAGGCAGGAACACGTAACCACAGAACAGCAGCAGCACTAAATATCTCTGCAAGTAAAATGCAAAATATGTCGAAAGGAGGCAGGAGCGCGTAGGCACAGAACAGCAGCAGCACGAAATATCTCTGCATGTAAAATGTAAAATACGTCGAAAGGAGGCAGAAGCATGTAGCCACAGAACACCAGTGGCAAGAAATATCTCTGCAAGTAAAATGTACAATTTGTAGGAAGGAGGCAGGAACAATTAACTACAGAATAGCAGAACACTAAATATCACTGCAAGTAAAATGTAAAATATGTAGGCAGGTGGCAGGAACATGAACCTACAGAATAGCAGCAGCACTAAATATCTCTGCAAATAAAATGTAAAATGTGTAAAAAGGAGGCAGGAGCATGTAGCCACAGAATAGCAGCCACACTAAATATCTCTGCAAGTAAAATATAAAATATGTAAGAAGGAGGCAGGAACATGTAACCACAGAACAGCAGCAGCACTAAATATCTCTGCAATTAAAATGTAAACTATGTAGGAAGGAGGCAGGAACACGTAACCACAGAATAGCAGCAGCACTAAATATGTCTGCAAGTAAAATGTAAACTATGTAGGAAGGAGGCAGGAACACGTAACCACAGAATAGCAGCAGCACTAAATATCTCTGAAAGTAAAATGTAAACTATGTAGGAAGGAGGCAGGAATACGTAACCACAGAACAGCAGCAGCACGAAATATCTCTGCATGTAAAATGTAAAATATGTCGAAAGGAGGCAGAAGCATGTAGCCACAGAACACCAGTGGCACAAAATATCTCTGCAAGTAAAATGTACAATTTGTAGGAAGGAGGCAGGAACAATTAACTACAGAATAGCAGAACACTACATATCGCTGCAAGTAAAATGTAAAATATGTAGGAAGGTGGCAGGAACATGAACCTACAGAATAGCAGCAGCACTAAATATCTCTGCAAATAAAATGTAAAATGTAAAATGTGTAAAAAGGAGGCAGGAACACGTAACCACAGAATACAAGCAGCACTAAAAATCTCTAAGTAAAATGTAATATATGTAGGAAGGAGACAGGAACACGTAGCAACAGAATAGCAGCAGCACTAAATATCTCTGCAATTAAAATGTAAAATATGTAGGCATGAGGCAGGAACACGTAGCCACAGAACAGCAGCAGCACTAAATACCTCTGCAACTACAACATGAAGGAAGGAGGCAGGAACACATAGCCAGAGAGCAGCAGCAGCACTAAATATCTCTGCATGTAAAATGTAAAATATGTAGGAGGCAGGAACATGTAGCCACAGAACACCAGCGGCACTAAATATCTCTGCAAGTAAAATGTAAAATATATAGTAAGGTGGCAGGAACATGTAGCCACAGAACAGCAGCAGCACCACTAAATATCTCTGCAGTAAAATATAAAACATGTAAGAAGGAGGCTGGAACACGTAACCACAGAACAGCAGCAGCACTAAATATCTCTGCAATTAAAATGTAAACTATGTAGGAAGGAGGCAGGAACACACAACCACAGAATAGCAGCAGCACTAAATATGTCTGCAAGTAAAATGTAAACTATGTAGGAAGGAGGCAGGGACACGTAACAACAGAATAGCAGCAGCACTAAAAATCTTTAGTAAAATGTAATATATGTAGGAAGGAGACAGGAACATGTAGCCACAGAATAATAGCAGCACTAAATATCTCTGGAAGTAAAATGTAAACTATGTAGTAAGGAAGCAGGAACACGTAGCCACAGAATAGCAGCAGCACTAAACATCTCTGCAATTAAAATGTAAAATATGTAGGAAGGTGGCAGGAACATGAACCTACAGAATAAAAGCAACACTAAATATCTCTGCAAATAAAATGTAAAATGTGTAAAAAGGAGGCAGGAACACGTAGCCACAGAACAGCAGCAGGACTAAATATCTCTGCAATTAAAATGTAAAATATGTAGGAAAGAGGCAGGAACACATAGCTACAGAACAGCAGCAGTACTAAATATCTTTGCAAGTAAAATGTAAAATACGTCAAAAGGAGGCAGGAACGCGTAGCCACAGAACAGCAGCAGCACGAAATATCTTGGAAGTAAAATGTAAAATATGTAGGAAGGAGGCAGGAACACGTAACCACAGAACAGCAGCAGCACTAAATATCTCTGCAAGTAAAATGTAAAATATGTCGAAAGGAGGCAGGAGCGCGTAGGCACAGAACAGCAGCAGCACGAAATATCTCTGCATGTAATATGTAAAATACGTCAAAAGGAGGCAGAAGCATGTAGCCACAGAACACCAGTGGCACGAAATATCTCTGCAAGTAAAATGTACAATTTGTAGGAAGGAGGCAGGAACAATTAACTACAGAATAGCAGAACACTAAATATCGCTGCAAGTAAAATGTAAAATATGTAGGCAGGTGGCAGGAACATGAACCTACAGAATAGCAGCAGCACTAAATATCTCTGCAAATAAAATGTAAAATGTGTAAAAAGGAGGCAGGAGCATGTAGCCACAGAATAGCAGCCACACTAAATATCTCTGCAAGTAAAATATAAAACATGTAAGAAGGAGGCAGGAACACGTAACCACAGAACAGCAGCAGCACTAAATATCTCTGCAATTAAAATGTAAACTATGTAGGAAGGAGGCAGGAACACATAACCACAGAATAGCAGCAGCACTAAATATGTCTGCAAGTAAAATGTAAACTATGTAGGAAGGAGGCAGGAACACGTAACCACAGAATAGCAGCAGCACTAAATGTCTCTGCAAGTAAAATGTAAACTATGTAGGAAGGAGGCAAGAATACGTAACCACAGAACAGCAGCAGCACAAAATATCTCTGCATGTAAAATGTAAAATACGTCGAAAGGAGGCAGAAGCATGTAGCCACAGAACACCAGTGGCACAAAATATCTCTGCAAGTAAAATGTACAATTTGTAGGAAGGAGGCAGGAACAATTAACTACAGAATAGCAGAACACTAAATATCGCTGCAAGTAAAATGTAAAATATGTAGGAAGGTGGCAGGAACATGAACCTACAGAATAGCAGCAGCACTAAATATCTCTGCAAATAAAATGTAAAATGTAAAATGTGTAAAAAGGAGGCAGGAACACGTAACCACAGAATAGCAGCAGCACTACAAATCTCTAAGTAAAATGTAATATATGTAGGAAGGAGACAGGAACACGTAGCAACAGAATAGCAACAGCATTAAATATCTCTGCAATTAAAATGTAAAATATGTAGGCATGAGGCAGGAACACGTAGCCACAGAACAGCAGCAGCACTAAATACCTCTGCAACTAAAACATGAAGGAAGGAGGCAGGAACATGTAGCCACAGAACACCAGCGGCACTAAATATCTCTGCAAGTAAAATGTAAAATATATAGGAAGGTGGCAGGAACATGTAGCCACAGAACAGCAGCAGTACCACTAAATATCTCTGCAAGTATAATGTAAAATATGTAGGAAAAAAGCAGGAACACGGAGCCACAGAACAGCAGCAGCACTAAATATCTCTGCAAGTAAAATGTAAAATATGTAGGAAGGAGGCAGGAGCACACAGCCATAGAACAGCAGCAGTACTAAATATCGCAGCAAGTAAAATTGTAAAATATGTGGGAAGGAGGCAAAAACATGTACTCATAGGACAGCAGCAGCACTAAATTTCTCTGCAAGTATAATATAAAATATGTAGGTAGGAGGCAGGAACAGGTAGCCACAGAACAGCAGCAGCACTAAATATCTCTGTAAATATAATGTAAAATATGCAGGGAGGCGGCAGGAACATGTAGCCAAAGAACAGCAGCAGCACTAAATATCTCTGTAAATATAATGTAAAATATGCAGGGAGGCGGCAGGAACATGTAGCCAAAGAACAGCAGCAGCACTAAATATCTCTGCACGTAAAATGTAAAATATATAGGAAGGAGGGAGGAAAAAGTAGCCACAGAACAGCAGCAGCACGAAATATCTTGGAAGTACAATGTAAAATATGTAGGAAGGAGGCAGGAACAAGTAGCCAGAGAACACAAGCAGCACTAAATATCTCTGCAAGAAAAATGTAAAATATGAAGGCATGAGGCAGGAACACATAGCCACAGAATAGCGGCAACACTAAATATCTCTGCATGTAAAATGTAAAATATGTAGGAAGGAGACAGGAACACATAGCCACAGGACAGCAGAAGCACTAAATATCTCTGCAAGTAAAATGTAAAATATGTAAGAAGGAGGCAGGAACATGTAACCACAGAACAGCAGCAGCACTAAATATCCCTGCAAGTAAAATGTAAAATATGTAGGAAGGAGGCAGGAACACATAGCCACAGAACAGCAACAGCACTAAATATCTCTGCAAGTAAAATGTAAAATATGCCAAAAGGAGGCAGGAATGCGTAGCCATAGAACAGCAGCAGTACTAAATATCTCTGCAAGTAAAATGTAAAATACATAGGAAGGTGGCAGGAAGAAGTAGCCACAGAACAGTAGCAGCACTAAATATCTGCAAGTAAAATGTAAAATATGTAAGATGGTGGCAGGAACATGGAGCCACAAAACCGCAACAGCACTAAATAGCTCTGTAATTAAATCATAAACTATGTAGGCATGAGGCAGGAACACGTAGCCACAGAACAGCAGCAGCACTAAATACCTCTGCAACTAAAACATGAAGGAAGGAGGCAGGAACACACAGCCAGAGAACAGCAGCAGCACTAAATATCTCTGCATGTAAAATGTAAAATACGTAGGAAGGAGGCAGGAACATGTAGCCACAGAACACCAGCGGCACTAAATATCTCTGCAAGTAAAATGTAAAATACATAGGAAGGTGGCAGGAACATGTAGCCACAGAACAGCAGCAGCACTAAATATCTGTGCAATTAAAATGTAAAATATGTAGGAAGGAGGCAGGAACAAGTAGCCACAGAACAGCAGCCGCACTAAATATCTCTGCAGTAAAATATAAAACATGTAAGAAGGAGGCTGGAACATATAACCACAGAACAGCAGCAGCACAAAATATCTCTGCATGTAAAATGTAAAATACGTCGAAAGGAGGCAGAAGCATGTAGCCACAGAACACCAGTGGCACGAAATATCTTTGCAAGAAAAATGTACAATTTGTTGGAAGGAGGCAGGAACAATTAAATACAGAATAGCAGAACACTAAATATCGCTGCACGTAAAATGTAAAATATGTAGGAAGGTGGAAGGAACATGAACCTACAGAACAGCAGCAGCACTAAATATCTCTGCAAATACAATGTAAAATGTGTAAAAAGGAGGCAGGAGCACGTAGCCACAGAATAGCAGCCACACTAAATATCTCTGCAAGTAAAATATAAAACATGCAAGAAGGAGGCAGGAACACGTAACCACAGAATAGCAGCAGCACTAAATATGTCTGCAAGTAAAATAAGGAGGCAGGAACACGTAACCATAGAATAGCAGCCACACTAAATATCTCTGCAAGTAAAATATAAAACATGCAAGAAGGAGGCAGGAACACGTAACCACAGAATAGCAGCAGCACTAAATATCTCTGCAAGTAAAATGTAAACTATGTAGGAAGGAGGCAGGAACATATAACCATAGAATAGCAGCAGCACTAAATATCTCTGCAAGTAAAATGTAATATATGTATGAAGGAGACAGGAACACGTAGCCACAGAATAACAGCAGCACTAACTATCTCTGCAATTAAAATGTAAAATATGCAGGCATGAGGCAGGAACACGTAGCCACGGAACAGCAGCAGCACTAAATACCTCTGCACTAAAACCTGAAGGAAGGAGGCAGGAACATGTAGCCAGAGAACAGCAGCAGCACTAAATATCTCTGCATGTAAAATGTAAAATATGTAGGAAGGAGGCAGGAACATGTAGTCACAGAACACCAGCGGCACTAAATATCTCTGCAAGTAAAATGTAAAATATATAGGAAGGTGGCAGGAACATGTAGCCACAGAACAGCAGCAGCACCACTAAATATCTCTGCAAGTATAATGTAAAATATGTAGGAAAAAAGCAGGAACATGGAGCCACAGAACAGCGGCAGCACTAAATATCTCTGCAAGTAAAATGTAAAATATATAGGAAGGAGGCAAGAGCACACAGCCACAGAACAGCAGCAGTACTAAATATCGCAGCAAGTAAAATGTAAAATATGTGCGAAGGAGGCAAAAACACGTACTCATAGGACAGAAGCAGTACTAAATATCTCTGCAAGTATAATATAAAATATGTAGGTAGGAGGCAGGAACAGGTAGCCACAGAACAGCAGCAGCACTAAATATCTCTGTAAATATAATGTAAAATATGCAGGGAGGAGGCAGGAACATGTAGCCAAATAACAGCAGCAGCACTAAATATCGCTGCATGTAAAATGCAAATTATATAGGGAGGAGGAAGGAAAAAGTAGCCACAGAACAGCAGCAGCACGAAATATCTTGGAAGTAAAATGTAAAATATGTAGGAAGGAGGCAGGAACACATAGCCGGAGAACACCAGCAACACTAAATATCTCTGCATGTAAAATGTAAAATATGTAGGAAGGAGACAGGAACACGTTGCCACAGGACAGCAGAAGCACTAAATATCTCTGCAAGTAAAATGTAAAATATGAAAGAATGAGGCAGGAACATGTAACCACAGAACAGCAGCAGCACTAAATATCCCTGCAAGTAAAATGTAAAATATGTAGGAAGGAGGCAGGAACACGTAGCCACAGAACAGCAGCAGCACTAAATATCTCTGCAAGTAAAATGTAAAATACATAGGAAGGTGGCAGGAACAAGTAGCCACAGAACAGTAGCAGCACTAAATATCTCTGCAAGTAAAATGTAAAATACATAGGAAGGTGGCAGGAACATGGAGCCATAGAACCGCAGCAGCACTAAATATCTCTGTAATTAAATCATAAAATATGTAGGCATGAGGCAGGAACACATAGCCACAGAACAGCAGCAGCACTAAATATCTCTGCATGTAAAATGTAAAATATGTAGGAAGGAGGCAGGAACATGTAGCCACAGAACAGCAGCAGCACTAAATATCTCTGCATGTAAAATGTAAAATATGTAGGAAGGAGGCAGAAACATGTAACCACAGAACAGCAGCAGCACTAAATATCTCTGCAGCTAAAATATAAAATATTAGGAAGAAGGCAGGAACAAGTAGCCACAGAACAGCAGCCACACTAAATATCTCTGCAGTAAAATATAAAACATGTAAGAAGGAGGCTGGAACACGTAACCACAGAACAGCAGCAGCACTAAATATCTATGCCATTAAAATGTAAACTATGTAGGAAGGAGGCAGAAACACGTAGCCACAGAATATCAGCAGCACTAAATATGTCTGCAAAAATGATGTAAACTATGTAGGAGGGAGGCAGGAACATGCAGCCACAGAACAGCAGCAACACTAAATATCTCTGGAAGTAAAATGTAAAATATGCTGGAAGGAGGCAGGAACACATAGCTACAGAACAGCAGCACTAAATATCTCTGCAATTAAAATGTAAAATAGGTAGGCATGAGGCAGGAACACGAAGCCACAGAACAACAGCAGCACTAAATATCTCTGCATGTAAAATGTAAAACATGTAGGAAGGAGGCAGGAACACATAGCTACTGAACAGCAGCAGCACTAAATATCTCTGCAAGTAAAATGTAAAATATGTAGGAAAGAGGCAGGAACACGTAGCCACAGAACACCAGCAGCACAAAATATCTCTGCAGAAAAATGTAAAATTTGTAGGAAGAAGGCTGGAACACGTAACCACAGAACAGCAGCAGCATTAAATACCTCTGAAAGTAAAATATGTAGGCAGGAGGCAGGAACATGTAGCCATAGAATAGCAGCAACAATAAATATCTCTGCAAGTAAAATGTAAAATATGTAGGCAGGAGGCAGGAACTTGTAGCCACAGAATAGCAGCAACACTAAATATCTCTGCAACTAAAATATAAAATATTTGGAAGGCGGCAGGGACAAGTAGCCACAGAACAGCAGCTGCACTAAATATCTCTGCAAATAAAATGTAAAATATGTTGGAAGGAGGCAGGAATGTATAGCCACAGAACAACAGCAGCACTAAATATCTCTGCAAGTAAAATGTAAAATATGTAGGAATGAGGAAGGAACATGTAGCCACAGAACAGCAGCAGCATGAAATATCTCTGCAAGAAAAATGCAAAATTTGTAGGAAGGAGGCAGGAACACATAACTACAGAACACCAGCAGCACTAAATATCTGTGCAAGTAAAATGTAAAATATGTAGGAAGGAGGCAGGAACACGTAGCTACAGACCACCATCAGCACGATATATCTCTGCAAGAAAAATGTAAAATTTGTAGGAAGGTGGCAGGAACACGTAACCATAGAATAGCAGCAGCACTAAATATCTGTGCAAGTAAAATGTAAAATATGTAGGCAGGAGGCAGGAACATGAAGCCACAGAATAGCAGCAACACTAAATATCTCTGCAACTAAAAAATAAAATATGCAGGAAGGAGGCAGGAACATGTAGCCATAGAATAGCAGCAACACTAAATATCCCTGCAAGTAAAATGTAAAATATGTAGGAAGGAGGAAGGAACATGTCGCCACAGAAAGTACAGTTGTGTACCTACCATAAATGTAGATGTTTGAGTGTATTCACTGTTGCAGTCATTACTCTTGGGTTATCCTGCTGGCAGGCTACCCGCAGTCGGCCCGAATTCCAAAGTCTAGGTCCGGTGTCGGTTGCTGTCGCCTCTTCCCTGACGTCAGTGCGCCAGGGGTATAAAAGAGTCAGCCGATGCCATTTTCTTCAGTTTTTCTTGCCCCAGATGTCAGGTGCCCCCAAACTGGAAGGCTGAAAAATATGCCAATAAAAATGCATGCACAAAAATAACATGTCCTTCATCTACAAGCAAATACACCAAATAGGTTGTGTAGGATAGAGAAGTGCAGATAAGTTCCAGCAAATAAAAAAGGGATGGTGGGTGGGTAACCTGGACTGCAACAGTGAATACACTCGAACATCTACATTTATGGTAGGTACACAACTGTACTATGTTCATCGTGTTTCACTGTTGCAGTCATTACTCTTGGGTTGAATCCCAAAGCTGAGGAAGGATGACTGGGCTAAATAGGATTAGGAGAGGCTATGAGGCCCTGCAGAACTGCAGTGGCAAAGCCTGCTCTGGACTTAGAGTAAAGAGGTAAGTGGTAGCGCTTTGTGAAGGTGTGCGCTGAACTCCAAGTTGCAGCCTCTAAGATATCTTTGGTTGGTACTCCTCTGAGGAAGGCTGCTGAAGTGGCTGTTGCTCTGGTGGAATGAGGCCTAATGCCCTTAGGCACTGATTTGCCATGTTGAAAATAGCAGAAACGGATGCAATGGCCTATCCACTTAGAAATAGTCTGTTTTCTGATAGCCTTTCCTTGTGATCCTGCAGCATATGACACTAAAAGTTGCTCAGTCTTTCTGACAGCTTTAGTTCTGTCCAAGTAGAATCGTAACTGCCTGTGTATGTCCAAAGAATGCAGAATTTTCTCACCCTTGTTCTGTGGATTAGGATAAAAGGTTGGCAAGTGAATGGTTTGGTTGAGGGCCACACTGGACACCACCTTAGGCATAAATGTAGGATTTGTCCTCAGAGAAACCCTGTCTGGATGAAAAATAATGAAATGTTCCACATCCATGAGTGCTTGTAACTCTGAGACTCGCCTTGCCGAGGTTATTACTAGGAGCAGAGTTTTTTTCCAGGACAAAAATGTTATATCTGCTGTTGATGCTGGCTTGAAAGGAGGCAGTGTGAGTTTTTCCAAAACATAATTGAAGTCCCAGGTTGGAATTGGTGCTCTCCTTGGAGGCCTAATGTTTTTGGCCCCTCTGAGGTACTGCCTTATTAAAGGATGAGAAAAGATAGGTGGTTCCGTATTGTAATGGGCTGAAATGGCAGAGGCATGAATCTTAATAAATGAGAATGAAAGGCCTTTGTTTAGCATCTCAGTTATGTATTGTAAAATCTGAGGGATATTTGGTACACACGTGACAATGCCTTGTTCCTGGTTCCAAGCACAGAATCTCTTCAATTTTTTTGCATAAGATTTTCTGGTACTGGGCCTCCTGGCCTCCAAGATAACATCCATAACAACTTTTGAAAGAGGAGTGTTCTGAATGGCTATATTATCCACCATGCAGCCAGATTTAAGGTCCTGAGTTGGCTGTGCAGGATCTGATTGTTTTGTTGGGTCAGCAAGTGAGAAGTTTGAGGCAGTATCCATGCTGGACCATGAGACAAGCTCTTTAAGATTGGGTACCAGTGCTGGTGTGGCCAGTCTGGTGCAATCAGTATCAGTTTTGGCTTCTCTTGTCTGACCTTTAGGAGTACCCTGGGAAGGAGAGGCAGTGGGGGAAAGGCATATACTGTTAGATTTTACCAGCTGAAGGATAGGGCATCCACTTTCCATGCTTGCTTGTGATAAATCCTTGTGCAAAATCTCTGCAATTGGCAGTTGTGAGGAGAGGCAAATAGATCTATGTCTGGGCATCCCCATTTCCTTATTATCATGCTGAAGACTTGTGGATCCAGTTTCCATTTGTGGGTATCTATGAAGTTTCTGCTTAGTTCGTCTGCCAGAGTATTTGTTTTTCCTGGCAGGAATTGTGCTTGCAGGTGAACTTGAAAAGCCAATGCTGTGTCCCATAAGGTCATTGCTTGTCTACAGAGGGGGTAGGAATGTGCACCTCCCTGTTTGTTTATGTACCACATAACTGTAGTGTTGTCTGTCTTTATCAGTAACTGTCCTGGATGAAGCAGGTCCTTGAAAGCTGTCAGGGCATTTTGAACAGCTAGCATCTCTTTTTGATTGATGTGAAGATGCGTCTGGTTTGCAGGCCATGTGCCCTGAATACATTTTCCTGCCATATGGGCCCCCCAGGCATAATGTGATGCATCCGTTGTCAGTGTCTGTCTGGATGTGGGTAAACTGAATGGCAGACCTCTGCTGTGGTGACAGGCTTCTGCCCACCATCACAACTCCTGTTGCAGGCAAGGAATGAGCGCAATTACTGTCTCCAGGCTGTGGCAATGCTGAGTCCAAACACTTTTTAGATACCATTGTAGTTTCCTCATATGCAGTCTGGCATATGGAATTAGTAGAATGCAGGATGCCATGAAACCCAAGGCCTGCAGGATTTTCCTTGCAGATAAGTGGGTTTTTGTTGCCAAATTCTTGAAGTAAGTAGCCAGTTGCTTTTGTTTGTATGGCGTGAGATAAGCCATCTGGGCAGTTGTATTTAGGCTTGCAACCAGGAATATTAACTCTTGAGAGGGCACTAGTTTTGATTTCTTTTCGTTTATTGTATACCCTAGGCCAATTAGTAATCTTTTTACAAACGCCAGATGCTTTAGAAGAATGTCTTTGTTCTCTGCTTGAATTAGGCAGTCGTCCAAGTAGGGATATATTTGAATTCCTTTTTGTCTGCAAAATGCAATTACTGGTGCCAGGCATTTTGTGAGGACCCTGGGCGCAGTAGATAAGCCAAAGGGCAGTGCAGAGAATTGGTAATGCATAGAGCCTGCTATTAATCTGAGGTATCTTCTGCAAGATTGTCTGATTGGGACATGCGGGTATGCCTCTTTTAGGTCAAAAGTTACGAGCCAAGCCTTCTTGCCCAGCATGGGCAGTAGTTGCTGTAGAGTCAACATCTTGAAATTTTGGAACTTCCAGAAATGTATTTAGTATAGACAGGTCCAGTATTGGTCTCCAGGTTTTGTCCTTTCTGGGTACTGGGAAAAGTCTGGAGTAAAATCCTTGCCCCTGCTCTTGTGGTACTTGCTGAATGGCCCTCATGTCCATGAGGGCTGTAATTTGTTTTTGTGCCTCTGCCCATTGATTGTGTGGCAGGTCTGGCATACCTTTTGACCTTGGTAGAGTGTGGAAATGGAACCTGTAGCCTTGGGACACTATGTTCAGGACCCATTTGTCTTGGGTAATCCTTTACCAATTTGATGAAAAAAGAGCTAGTTTTCCCCCCAAGGGGGCTGCCAAAAGAAAAGTGCTTGGATCTGGTAGAGGAAAGTCATTGGGACTGTTTCCTGTAAGGTTGTGATTTGTCTTCTCCACTTTTGGAGGTAGGAGCACCCCATTGTTTAGGCCTGTATGAGCCTTGGGGCTGAGCTCTGCCTCTGGGACGCCTGTATCTGCCTCTTTGTGGTCTGTCTGCCACTGGAAAGGACCAATTTTTAGAAGGCCAGTTTCTGCTAAATCTGGGTGGCTGTACCTGTAAGAAATCCTTGACTGTCTGCATGGATTTTGCTTTATCCTCCATTTTTTTTCAACACCTCTTCTGCTTTAGTACCAAACAAAGTATCATGCTGTAATGGTGCATCTAATAATTTTGCTTTAACATGATCAGGCAGATTTTGTTCCTTTAACCAAGCATGCCTTCTAATAACAGAACCTGTAATAGCGGCCCTGCAAGAGGCCTCCAGAGAATCATAACCACATTGCAAAGTATGCTTTCCCACTTGTTCAGCTGCATGCAATAAATCCTGCAATTCCTTGTTCTCTGAACATTCAGTATTTGTCAACATTTTCTGTTTAAGCAGTGACATTAAATATTGCTGATATTTAAGCATATGAAAATGACAATTTAAAGCCCTTACAGCCAGGGTAGCAGAAGTGTAGACTTTTTTCCCCCATCCATCTAGAGCCCTGGAATCCCTGAATAGGTGGAATAGCAAGGGGTCTGTGCTGAGGAAGTAGCAGAAAGTCTCTGAGCCTTTTCTTAGATTCAGAATAATCTTGGCTCTCCCAGTGGAAATGTTCCCTCATGGTATGAAGGGTTTCCCCAAAAGAATAATCCTCGGGAGGAGAGGCTGAAGGAATGGATTCTTCAGCATCAGAATCCTCATAGGGAAGCATGGAGTAATCGTGTTCAGAAGAAGAATCAGAGGAAATAGAAACCTTATCAGAAGAATCATACTCTGTCTCTTGCCTAGGCCTCTTATCAGGAGGGGGATGGGAACCCCTGATCAAAGTAATTAGGTCTTCGGCCATTTTGAGCATCTGTTTTTTAGGCATGGTAGTCTGAGTAGGAGAATGCTGTACTTGTTTCTTTGTCTTTAATGCTGCTTTAGTCTTTGTCTTTGAAGCTAAAGATGGCTTAATATGTAGTTGTGTAGGTCTGAAGACACCCTCAGAAGCCGATGCCTGCTCAGCGGCTCCGGACCCAATCTGACGGAATGATTACAAAGTGTCCAATACCTTGAGTATCCAGAGACCCAGTCGGCTCCACGTGGGAGTCGGAAGCAGCCTGTGGCTCTGAGGTAGCGGGCGCTAGGGGCTGCGAAAGCGCCTCACTGTGAACCGGCAAACCGGCGACTGGCCTAAAAGAGGCTTCGTCATCGGTTTTGGACTTCAGATGCCTATCCTTTTCCTTGCATTTTTTTGTAAACTCCGGTTGTCGGCTGATCCGACGGCATTATATAATTAAATCTTCAGCCAAAGTAATGAAATGCAAAATCAAACCGATGCTTGATAGTACGTTGGTTAAATCTAGCACAAAACTGACAACTAGCAACGTTGTGATCAGGGCCTAGGCAAGGAATACAGTAAGAGTGAAAGTCCTTGTGCTTCCCACAAGAAATACAATTGTTAACTTTTTCTGACATCGGTCTGGAGCAAGAAAAAAATTTCCCCAACAGGGTACTTAGCTTTAATGAAGACTTCGGATCTGAAATTCGAATTTGAAAATCGCAGGAGTCGGCTGACCGGCACTTGTGAACTGCTTTTGCTTTGGGCACCGCACAGCAAGAAAGACTGAAGAAAATGGCGTCGGCTGCATCTTTTATACACCTGGCGCACTGACGTCAGGGAAGAGGCGACAGCAACCGACGCCGGACCTAGACTTCAGAATTCTGGCCGACTGCGGGTAGCCTACCAGCAGGATAACCCAAGAGTAATGACTGCAACAGTGAAACACGATGAACATCAGCAGCAGCACTGAAGTCAGGAACAAAAAATGAAAACTGCCGAGTTTTTGGAGGTACTTCAGCCATTGGTGCACTCTTGGTTTTTTATATACCTTTCATCAGCAGCAGCACTAACTATCTCTGCAAGTAAAATGTAAAATATGTGGGAAGGAGGCAGGAAAACGTAGCCACAAAACACCAGCAGCACGAAATATTTCTGCAAGAAAAATGTAAAATTTGTGAAAGGAGGCAGGAACACCTAGCCACACAATAGCAGCAGCACTAAATGTCTCTACAAGTAAAATGTAAAATTTGTAGGAAGGAGGCTGGAACACGTAGCCAGAGAAAAATGTAAACTATGTATGAGGGAGGCAGGAACACGGAGCCAGAGAACAGCAGCAGCACAAAATATCTCTGCAATTAAAATGTAAAATATGTAGGAGGGAAGCAGGAACATGTAGCCACGGAACAGCAGTAGTACTAAATACCTCTGCAACTAAAATGTAAAATATGTAGGAAGCAGGCAGGAACACGGAGCCACAGAACAGCAGCAGCACTAAATATATCTGCAAATAAAGTATAAAATATGAAGGAAGGTACACGTAGCCACAGAACAGCAGCAGCACTAAATATAGGTTCATAGGTAGGTACTAGGCTATTGGCCCTAGGGCCTATACAAGCCTAGCCAAAAAGGTACCCTGGCTTTCGCCACCCAAGAAAATTATTTTCCTGTGCCGCTGTCAAGCAGAACCACAGAAGTGATCCCCGGGGTGAATTTCCTATTACCCATCCAATCATCAAGATTTTTTTTGAAGAGTGCTAATAAGGAGCTCTGTTTGACATAGATAGGTAGTCTGTCCAGAGTATGGGAAGTCTCTGGGACAGGAATCTATCCCTCCAGCATGTTCTGTTTATTGTGGTGACAAGGTTTAGGTCCCTAGAGTGTGTAGCTCAGAGGGATTGGGATTTCTTTAAGTGGAGCATGTCCAACAGCTCTGGGTTTGACATAGCTTTGTATGTTAGGCAGAGATCTAGAGCATTTCTCCCCGGGCCTCCGCTGAAAACAGGCACTGTGGAACCTAGTCGGACTTTCCCGGTCAACAAATGATAAATAAATAAATAAAAAAATAAATAAAAAAATCGCCTCTGAATAGGCGATATGTGATGGAGTAAAGCTGGATTTTTTGAGATGGTCTGCGTAAGGCATCTGTTTGAGGCCAGTAATCCTTTTTGTGAGGTATTTTTGCTGCCTTTCCAGTTGTTGTAGATGTCTTGTGAGGTACATAGCAAAAGGGGCATTGTACTCTATAATGGGTCTAATGAGTGATGAGTAAAGGGAAACAATGACCTCTTTTTTTCTGGATTTTTTTGAGACGGTCTGCGTAAGGCATCTGTTTGAGGCCAGTAATCCTCTTTGTGAGGTATTTTTGCGGCCTTTCCAGTTGTTGTAGATGTCTTGTGAGGTACATACCAAAAGGGGCGTTGTACTCTATAATGGGTTTAATGAGTGATGAGTAGAGGGGAACAATGACCTCTTTTTTTCTGGATGAGAAACCTTTTGTGATGAGGTGTGCCAGGTAGAAGGATTTCCTGACCACTGTGGCAATGTGATTATCAAAGGAGAGACTACTGTCCACCTGTGTCCCAAGGTTTCTTATCACACTTTAGGTGTTAAGTAGACTACCGCCTATGTGGTAGTTCATGGGTACAAAGTTTTTACCAAAGAGGATGACAATGCACTTTTTGGCACTAAACTTGAGACCATGGCTTTGACACCAGGCATCTGTCTCAGTGAAACCCTTTTGTAGGATGTCCACATCGTTAGGAGTTTTGATTATGGCTCCTAGTTTGCAGTCATCTGCGAATTTAGTTAGCCAAATACCTTCTGTGTTAGCCTGTACTCCAGAGAAGTAGATACCAAACAGGAGAGGACCCAGGACTGAACCATGTGGTACTCCACTTGTCACTGGTCTGAAGTCTGATTTGGAGTCTGCTACTTTCACAGTGTGGGTTCTGTCAGTAAGTCAGTTGGCAACCCATCTTGTGACATAGTGATTTATACCTAGTTTAGTGAGTTTATCTATAATTCCAGAGATAGGGATGGTGTTGAACACCTTGGCGAGATCTAGATAGGCTGTGTGAACCACCATACCCTCATCTATGGCCTTAGTGACTACTTCAAAGAAGTCTATCAGGTTTAGGAGACATGATCTGCCTTTTACAAACCCGAAATGTGTGGGGTCCAGAGTATGGAGATCTCCAATGTCTTTGTTTATGAGTTCCATGATGATACGTTCCATGGCCTTGCAGACCAGGCTCATCAGGCTAATGGGGCAGTAGTTCCCGGGGTTTGTTGTGGCCCCCCCCCCCTTTGTGGAGTGGGATAACCGTCGTGGTGCACCATTCAATGGGCACAAAGCCTGAGGTGAGGCTAGAATTGAACATGGTACTTAGGTGGGGTGCCAGTTCATTTTGTAGTTCATGTAGAAGGCAGCCTGGGATTATGTCAGGCCCCTTGGATGCTGTGTTCTTGGCTTTGGAGAGTGAGGTTTTTACCTGTGCAGCCGTGATTACAGGAACTTTGCATTCTTCCAGTATAAAGATGGGCCCTTTAGGGGGTGAGAGGGGGGTAAAGTTAGCACTGAACCTATCTGCCAGGATGTTGGCAATATCAGCTGGTTCTGTACATTTAGTGTCATTGTGCTGTAACTCAGAGCAGATCTGAGTGTTGCCATTGCGATTCTTGACATAGCTATAGAATGCTTTGTGGTTGTCTTTAGAATCAGTGGCGATTTTATTTTCATAACTAGCTTTGGAGGATTTTCTGAGGGATCTCAGCTTCTTACTGAGGCTGACCAGGGAGTTCTTCCAATCGTGGGATTTTACTCTTTTTTGCAACAGTTCTTTCTTCTGCTGTAGAGTTTGTTTATGGCAGAAGACCACCAGATTGGCTTCCTTTTTTTGGAGGATAGCATCTTGGTTCTGTTAGGGATAGCACGATTCATGCACTTATGTAAGTGCTTATAAAGTGCATTTGTGTAGGATTCAGCAGTTGTACCTCTATTGTCTATCTGCATGGGTGTCGTGAAGTTTGCCACTTCTGTCTTAAGAAGCGTGAAGTTGGCTTTGGAGAAATTTTTTATGGTTGTTTTCCTAATGGGGGGTGGGAGCGGGATGTGGATGTCTAGGGTGATTAGCTTGTGGTCGGATCTGACCAATGAGGAGCTGACCTCTGGTATGGAACACCGGTCACCCATGTTGGTGATGACCATGTCTAGGATATTGCTGCTCCTGGTGGGGATGTGGGTAAGATGATCCAAGGCATTGGAATTGATGATTTCCAGAAAACGTTGAGCAAATGAGTTGGTACATGAGTAGTTTTCCCAGTTAATGGTAGGGTAGTTGAAATCACCCATTATTAGAGTGTTGGGTTGTACCTTAATATTTTCCAGTGTGTCAAGAAAAGAGGAGTGGGAATCCTGGGGCCTGGTGGAGGGTCTGTAGCAAGCTACAATCTGGATTGCAGTTTTGCCCAGAGTTAGTTGAACTTGGATAATCTCGGATGCATTATGCTGAGCAACTAGCTTGGAGGTATGGATATCCTTAATGAATATGGACACGCCTTCACCTTTAGTGTTTCGGTCTGGGTTTGGTGGCTGAAAGGTGTGGTATGAATTATAGCCTGGTAATGTAGGGGTACTCTCTGGAGCTTTGAACCATGTCTCTGTCACTGCACAGATGTCAATGTTCTCCACTTTAAGGAGTGCCTCGAGTGAGTGCATTTTGAGGTTTAGACTTCTAGCATTCAGTAGCATTACTCCCAGATTTTGCTTACTTGTACGTGTTATGGTGGTGAATTTGTCATTTGAACCTTGTCTAAAAAATGCACTATAGGGGTGGCAAATGCCTTTGCCAGTATCCGGAATCCCTAGGGCAACAGGTGCAGGCCATCTCTGGCAACGCAGTGTGGTCTGCCGATCATGTCATCCCAGGCAGACAGATACTGGATTCCCTTAGAATGACTCCAGAAGCTTAGCCAATTGTTAAAGTCAATCATTTTGTCCTTGTACTGTGGTATCATTCTGGATGATGGCAGGATGCTACTCAGGGCTAGGGTCATACCTGTCTGGGCTAGAAGATTAGAGAGCTCCTCCATGTCTCTTTTCTTGTAGTCCAGTGTGGTACGTTTCAGGTCATTCACACCAACATGGACAATGACAGAGTCATATTTGTACTTGTTGTGGAGTGACCTGAGTGCATGCGTTATGTGGCGGATCCTGGCACCTGACAGGCAGCTGACAGTAACTTTTTCCTTGTTTAGCCTGGTGAGTGGAACATCAGTGTGCCTGACTATAGAGTCACCTATGACTAGAGTGTTGGGTACGTTATGCCTTATGGGCTGTAGTTGAGTGGCACACTGAGTTTGTGGGCTATGTGTCATTTGGGTTGTGTTGGGGGGGTGGAGGTTGCTTGCATTTCTGCTTTGCCAGTAAATCTCTGGAAGTAAAATGTAAAATACATAGGAAGGAGGCAGTAACATGCAGACACAGAACATCATCAGCACTAAATATCTCTGCAATTAAAATGTAAAATATGTAGGAAGGAGGCAGGAACATGGAGCCACAGAACATCATCAGCACTAAATATCTCTGCAATTAAAATGTAAAATATGTAGGAAGGATGCAGGAACACCCAGCCACAGAACACCAGCAGCACTAAATATCTCTGCAAGTAAAATGTAAAATATGTAGGAAGCAGGCAGGAACACGTAGCCACAGAACAGCAGTAGCACTAGATATCTCTGCAATTAAAACATAAAATGTATAGGAAAGAGGCATAAACACATTTTTTGTTTTAATTTGTGAAGTGATAAACACATTTTCCTTGAAAAGTGATTGTAAGTGAATACTTTCCTCCCAGGATATATTTCCTTAATATTCAGTGAAATGCACACAGCAATGAAATCTTCAAAGGCATCCTAACATTGAAAAAAGACTTCCATCAAGTTTTATTTTCATTACACAAACATTGATAATTTTCATACTGGACAAGACAATCTACAAGACAATGGGAGGCAGACCACAATGTTAAAATCTATGACTGGTTGTGTAGATCTTGGATGTAGAAAATCCACTGAATGTTATCAATGGATGGCTGACAGAAGAAAAAGAAACACAAACAGAATGTTTAATAAAGTAAAATAGATGGTTGTCAAAAAAAAGTGAATATCTTGAAAACAGAAAAGATCCAACATAAGAACATTTGGAGTTCCAGATAAAACCGAAGGCAATGACAATTTTTTTTTTTTTTTTACTAATTACATGGTTTCATCAAATATTACATTTTCATATAGGTTATTTTTGGTATTGAAGGAGCTCGGAGAGCTACTAAAAGCAGACTCTTGAGAGAAGGAGATAAATGACCATTAATGAAGCAACTAGAATCTAATAACGTCAAAGCATGTTTATTATACCCTACAAGATTAAACATATTTCCGTCTTCTGGTATACAGATCTTTAATATTTTGGAAGAAGCCAAGAGTTATACTAAAATAATAATATTACCTAAACTTTTGAGAACTCAGACTGTTCTACTACCACAAGAAAAATATCTTCTGAGAAAAACAACTAGAATGAAGAAACAAGTACGAAAATATGAACAGCCCCACGGCCAACCAGCTCCTTAACTTCAAGGGGTAAGACAAAGACTTGAAATAAAGGAGTTACCAGGCTCACTTTTGACACAAACAACATTTTTTCAAAGTGGAATTTCAGTTTGAAACATTCAGAATAGTAAAAACGTAAGACGTATGCAAATAAAGTTGGTTTTGATTAAAACAGATATGCTATGATGGTTGGATGTTCAACTGCTAATGCAAGGTAACAACAATGGATTAATACAAAAAAAAAACAGTTACAAATTTAATTTGAATACAAAGTATAACAAATTACAGATAAAACTGACTACTGAGACAGTTTCTATGAAGAATATGCTAAAATTTCTTTCAGCACAGGTCTAATTTCTTTAAAAAATGAATATGTCATGAATAACCAAAGATGTCTTGGTGTTTTTAGTTTAACTTGATATATTATGCAGCAAATGTTGAACAGTTTAGAGTGGTCATTTTTCATTTCTGTAAATAATGTTACCTTTAACAGTACATTTCCCACCCCGGGAATCAAAGGGCTGTATTATGAAATGCTGACAGTAAATAGAGACTGATGAATTACCACTTTCTCCATGAGGTGAAAGTTATTAAATTCCTTCAGTTTGTAAATTCAAAAATGCTATCTTGTGTCCGAAGATGTTCTATTCAAATGTCTGGTTTGGCCTTAATACATAAACAAATGAGATGCCGTCCTGTTTCATGCACTGAATGTTGACAGACTTTATATGATACTGCTAGGTGAGATGAATGGGCAATGTGAAAGTGGCAAGATATCTTTGTGTATTTGTCTCTATGAGCATTTAACTAAAGGAAATGTGTCCTAATGAATGATCTATTTAAAAATGTCAAAATGATAGAATGGCACTGCAGACAATTTATCATACAGAATATAAAAAAGTTAAGTATAGATAAGTAAAAAACAATTACTTTTTATAAGCTGTCTATTTATAGAGCATTTGGACATATATTACAAAAACATCTTTCCTCAGAATAAGAGACATAAGAAGGAATATTTAATATGCAGTTTCAGAGCAACATCAAATAACATTCTGAATGTCCAAATGACAACATGAAAGAATACCGAAAGGAATATAAAACAGCTTTCATACCCAAAACAATTACATTACTGCTCTTTGCCTCAAAGTAGCTTTTTTGTCACTATTTGTAAGTGTTACAGGAGCATGAATGCAAAAAGTTTTCAATTCAACAGCTGTTTTATCAAGATTTCAGTATATAATTCTTTAGATCAACAGATTCTAATCAAAATACATACAACAGTTGTAGATATTGTTATATTATTAAACACAAACATTAACAACAGCTTAAATATACTTCAGTAGAACTGAAGAAAATAAATCAAACAGCAGAATAACAAAACAGGGACAAAAGAAAAAGTACAGTTTTGTACCTACCATAAATGTAGATGTCCGAACTGGATAGCATCTGCAGTCATAACAAATGGGTTGTCCTGTCGTCAGGCAGCCCTTCGGTCGGCCGGATTCCAAAGTCTGGGTCCGGCTTCGGCTGATGTCGCACTTCACCCGACGTCATCTCTGCTGGTCCTCGGGTATAAAGGCATCAGCCGACGCCATTTTCCTCAGTGTTTCTTGCCCCAGATGCCAGTTGCCCTCTTGGAAGGCTAAATTTTGGATAAATGCCAATGTTTCCAAAAAGTAGAAACAAACACAAAAATAAGCATGTATGTACATATATACAAACAAATACACCATAAGAGACTCCCCAGCTAGCTATTAGGAGGGTAAATACCCTAGGAGTACTACAGAGGGAAGGAGGGTGGGTAATCCTGACTGCAGATGCTATCCAGTTCGGACATCTACATTTATGGTAGGTACAAAACTGTACTATGTCCTTCATGGATGCATCTGCAGTCATAACAAATGGGTAGAATACCATAGCCAAACTAGGGGTGGAGGAAGAAAATTTATGGTGTAGTTAGGATCCCTTGCAGTACAGCAGTGGCAAACCCTGCTCGGGATCTAGAGTATAGAGGTAAATTATAATGCTTGGCAAATGTATGCACGGAGGTCCAAGTAGCCGCCTCAATAATGTCTTTGGTTGCCACTCCTCGTAAGAAAGCTGTGGTAGTGGCTGTAGCCCTTGTAGAATGAGGTCTTATGTTCTGTGGAATTGGTTTTCCATGGTAGGAGTAACAGAATCTTATGCAATTTCCTATCCATTTGGAGATTGTCTGTTTGGAAATTGCTTTTCCTTCCCTTCCTGTTGCATAGGCTACTAAAAGCTGGTCAGTTTTTGTTACTTTTGGTTCTGTCCAGGTAGTAGCGTAACTGCCTATGTACATCCAAGGTATGCAGCAGTCTTTCCCCCCTGTTCTGTGGATTGGGAAAGAAGGTAGGTAGGTGGATTGCCTGGTTTAAAGACACTCTGGATACCACCTTAGGCATAAATGTAGGATTAGTTCTCATGGACACCCTATCTTGATGGAAGATTAGGAAGGGTTGCACTGCCATTAAGGCCTGTAGTTCTGAAACCCTCCTTGCTGAGGTAATTGCCAGTAGGAAAGCAGTTTTCCATGACAGGTGTTGCAGATCTGCTGTTGCTGCTGGTTCAAACGGAGGGAGTGTCAACTTTTCTAGCACAAAGTTCAAGTCCCATGCTGGCAATGGTGGTTTCCTAGGAGGTTTTACATTCTTGATCCCTCTGAGGAACTGCCTGAGTAGAGGATGCGAAAAGACAGGTGGATCGAAGCTGTATTCTGCTGAAATAGCTGATGCATGTATCTTGATGGAGGAATAGGACAGGCCTGTATGTAGAAGCTCTGCCAAGTACTGCAGAATGTTAGCAATATCTATGTTCGACACATCTTTTCCTCTTTCAGAACTCCAAATGACAAACCTTTTCCATTTTCCTGCATAGTTCCTTCTTGTTGAAGGTCTGCGGGCTTCAAGGATAATGTCTTTAACCCTTTGGGAAAGGTCTGGGTTAGTTGCTGCTATGTGATGTTCCAGGCAGTCAGTTGCAAGGTTTTTAGGTTTGGATGCATGATGTTGTAGTTGTTCTGAGTTAACATCAAAGGCATCAGGGGTATTGACCACATTCTCTCCCGAGACATGCTCCTCAGCAATGGGTACCAGTGTTGTCTTGGCCAAGGATTATCCATGGACGTTCCTCTTTGATTTTCAGTAGTACCTTGTGCATCAAGGGAAGAGGTGGAAATGCATATGCTGTCAGGCCTTTCCAGCTGAAGGATAGAGAGTCCACCTTCCATGCAAGTGGGTGGAATGTCCTTGTGCAGAATTTTTTGAGCTGGTGATTGAGTGGGGATGCGAATAGATCTATTTGTGGCATTCCCCATTTCTTTGTGATGGCCTTGAAGATGTCCGGGTGTAGCATCCATTCGTGAGCATCCGAGGTGGTTCTGCTTAACATGTTTGCTAGGGTGTTCTCTTTTCCCGGCACAAATATTGCCTGTAACTGGATGTTGTAGCTGAGAGCCAGATTCCAAAGGTCCAAAGTCATTCTGCATAGGGGTATGAATGAGTGCCTCCCTGTTTGTTGATGTACCACATGACTGTGGTGTTGTCTGTCCTTATCATCAAATGGCCTTCTTTGAGGAATGGTCTGAATTTTTGGATTGCCAGTTTTACTGCCAGCATTTCTTTTTGGTTTATGTGCAGGTGCAACTGGTCTTGAGTCCACAATCCTTGTATGCATTTGTCCAGCATATCGCCCCATCCTAGGTCTGAGGCGTCCGTTGTGATGGTTTGGCTTGCTCGAAAGTTGTGGAAGGGTAAGCCTGGGTTTGACTGGCATGCTTGAGCCCACCATAGGAACTCCTGTTTTAGGCATGGGATTAGTGGGATTTCTGTTTCTAAGCTGTGCCTGTGCTGAGACCATAAATTCTTTAGGTACCACTGTAGCTTTCTCATATGCAGTCTGGCATGTGAGACCAAGATTATGCATGATGCCATGAAGCCCAAGGCCTGCAGAACTTTTCTTGCTGTTAGTTTGTTCTGCTTTGTTAATGCCAAGAAGTAGAGAGGAGTTCTTTTGTTTTCTGCAGTTAGGAATGCCATTTGTTTTACTGTGTCCCATTCCGCGCCCAAGAATGTTCTTGTTTGGGATGGTATCAGTCTTGACTTTTGTAAATTGACTGTGTATCCCAGGGCTTGTAGCAAGTAAATGACCCTTTGTAAATCTGTTGTCAGCTTGCTTTTGTTGTCCGCTTGTAACAGGCAGTCGTCCAGGTATGGATAAATTTGGATTCCCTGTAGTCTGCAGTGGCGATTACTGATGCCAGGCATTTTGTGAATACTCTGGGTGCAGTAGATAAGCCAAAGGGCAATGCTGAGAATTGATAATGCTCTGATCCTGCAAGAAATCTGAGGTATCTTCTGCAATTTGGTCGAATGGGACGTGCAGGTATGCCTCCTTGAGATCTAGAGTTACCAGCCAACACTCCTTGCCCAGCATGGGAAGAAGTTGCTGTAGGGTCAGCATTTTGAATTTTGGGACAATGATGTATGTGTTTAAGACGGACAGGTCGAGAATAGATCTCCAACTTTTCTCTTTTCTTGGTACTAGGAAGAGTCTGGAGTAGAATCCTTTGCCCTGTTCTGTTATTGGTACTCTTTCCACAGCTCTCATCTTTGTTAATTTCGCTATCTGCTGTAGAGCTTCTATTTTTTGATTTGGAGGTAGGTTTGGCATTCCTCTTTTTACTGGTAAGGTGTGGAAGTGGAACCGGTATCCTTGGTCTATGGTTTGCAAAATCCACTTGTCTTTTGTGATATAGTGCCAATTTTTCGAAAATAAGGCTAACTTTCCGCCTAAAGGTGCTGCTATTTGCTCCCTGGTAGGCGGTGTCAGAGCCAAGTCACTGTGATTGTCCTGTTGCAGTGGCAGTGGTTGTGTCTGTGCCTCGGTTATTGCCTTGCCACTGTCGTCCTCTGTAGGCACCTCCTCTGGATTGATTTCTGCCTCTAGGCGTCTATTCCTGCCCCTTTGGGATTTTGTGGAGTCTGGAAAGGACCAATTTTTGGCAGGCCAGTTCCTGCTAAACCTTGGGGCTGAACCTGTAAGAAATCTTAAACTGTTTGTACAGATTTTGCCTTTTCTTCCATTTTCTTCATTACTTGCTGGGCAGGTGTACCAAATAGACTGGCCTTATCCATAGGAGCATCTAACAGCTTTGCTTTAACATGATCCGGTAAGACCTGTTCTTTCAACCATGCATGCCTTCTTATCACTGTGCCAGTCATGGCTGATCTAAATGAAGCCTCCAGTGCATCATAGCCACATTTTAAGGAATGGTTACTAACCTGTTGGATATTATTCACCATTTCTAATACATATTTCTTATCTAAGGATTCATCAGAGGACAGTTTTTTAGTTAACTGATCAAGCGTAAACTCTTGGTATTGGATCATATGAAACTGACAGCTTAAAGCTCTAGCTGAGAGAGTAGCAGAGGTGTAAACTTTTTCCCCCATCTCTCTAAGGACCTGGATTCCCTTTCAGAAGGAATAGGGTATTTTGCTGTGGTCGAGGCTACTGCCTTAGGCCCCTGGGATATAGTTTCGGGATCTGCAAGTGGGGCCTTGTATAGGTGGTGATGAGTGTCTGGCACCCTGTAAAATCTATCTGGTTTGGCAGGGGCTGGAGGTAAAGAATCAGGAGCAGTGCAAACATCATTAAATGCATCATCCACAACAGGCAGTACAGGAGGTATAGCTAAGGGCCTATGTTGTGGTAAGTGCAGAAAAGTCCTAAAGCCTTTTCTTGAATCTGAGAAATCTTGTCCCTGCCATTGGAATTGTTCCCTCATGGCATGTAAGGTTTCCCCAAAGGAAAATTCCTCTGGTGGAGAGGCAGCTGGAATGGATTCTTCAGCATCGGAGTCTTCATAAGTAGAAAAAGGAGCCTCTGGCTGGTCTGTAATGTCTGAGTCATCCATAGAATCATCAGAGGACACTGGCTCGGGGCTCTGCTCTAGGTCTCTTTTCTGGGGCTGAGAGGCCCTGTCTGGGTGAGATTGGGATCCCTAATTAAGGATATTAAATCTTCTGCCAGAGTAAGCATTTGTGAACTTGAAGTGGGCCTGTGTGAGGGGGCTTAACAGGCACTGATTTAACAGATTTGGCTGCTTTAGCCCTGGCAAAGGCCTTAATAGACATGGCTGCAGGAGGCCTAGCAGCACCACGTGCTGGGGTAGAGACATCCAAAGGGATGGTGTCTGATAAATCACTAGGAACCACAGTTGTAGGCAAAATTTCTGAGGCCGATTCAACTAAGGTAGCAGGAGCCTCAGTAGTAGTCATGGATTCGGCTGAAGATTGACGGTTTTCTCGGTTTCGGCTGAAACTGAGACACTCGCTTGCTTAACCGTGGTTTCGGCGAAACCGCGGACATGAGTGTCAGTCTTTTCTTTGCGTTTTTAACAATTTGGGTAGTCGGAGGATCCGGCGGCATAATGTACGCAAAATCTGAGCCGAAAAACTGTTCAGCAAACTCCGATCGGCGCCTAAGCGTTCGTCGGTTGAAGGAAGCACAGGCGAACAGGCTGCTACGTCGTGGTCTGGGCCTAAGCAAGGCAGACAGTAAGAGTGGAAATCTTTATGAGGTATTTGTTTCCCACAAGTTAAACAGTTATTGACTTTTTCTGACATCGGCTGAGGCAAGAAAGAGTCCCCAGCGGGTACTTAGCTTTTAGAAGTCTTGAGTAGTATTCGGTAGTAGTAATCTCTGGATCTGACCGACCGGCACTTGCGAACAGCTTCTGCTTCGGGCGCCACGCGGCAAGAAAGACTGGGGAAAATGGCGTTGGCTGATGCCTTTATACCCGAGGACCAGCAGAGATGACGTCGGGTGAAGTGCGACATCAGCCGAAGCCGGACCCAGACTTTGGAATCCGGCCGACCGAAGGGCTGCCTGACGACAGGACAACCCATTTGTTATGACTGCAGATGCATCCATGAAGGACATCAGCATCTGTATATCGTTACAGCTGGGTTTCTGTCTTTTAATGTCGTATCTCCTTCATATAAAATGGCGTTTCTTGAAAACAGATGTGTTCATTTCTTGGCATAAAACACACATCATATATATAGGCTGATGATAATGTGATAGATATGGGCTCAATCACTGCCATTACAGAATTCTTAGTGTTGATCAGCAATGATAAAATATGAGAGTAAGATAGTTCATGGTTTACATACTAAACTTCATGACAAATGATTGTAAAACTTAAAATGTTTCTTAAAACAAATGATAGTTTATTGCCTATCTAAAATTTGAGATGACAAAATGGAAATTGCATGTATGTATGTATATATACGTCTAACAGATATACAGTATGACAAACTATACAACAACGAAAGCTCATTTAAGTGTGACAAATATCTGTAATTTATATGTAAGTGGGCATTCTAAGTCATAACTATAACTTTTAAGGATAGATTACTAATCTAATTAATATTTATTTTATTTTATATTTGTTTACCGGGAAAGTCCGACTGGACGTGGGTCCATTATCAGTGGAGGCCCAGGGAGAAAAGCTCCAGTTAGATACTTATTGTTTACATAAGAATCACACTAACATTACATAAAAACACCTCATAAATATACAATGCTACATAAGAATAAAAATAGATGGCCAGAGTACATAATATGATGTGAATTGTACAATCAATTTAAAAGAAATTAAAATACAAGTTAATAGTACATTGGAGTCATGTAGAGTAAAGGAGTACATAAAAAGGTACTGTGAGACTGTGACCAGTTTATATGTTAAGTAGCAGATGCAATGCAGGCATTAGTTCTACAGATATAAGATTTTTATAATATAGAACAACATTGTTTGAAACCGGATAATAGTGAGGTTTATACAGGGTTGCTGATGGTGAATTAATGCTATTTAGGCAACTGAGTATGAACATAAGGGTTATTTAGAAGTGCGGCGTATTATTTTTGGGATGGGGACAAGTTCTTGATAAATTGTTTAACCTGCGGGATTACAGGAGCATAACCAGATATTCATAAAGTGAGCTTTGAGGATTTTTTTGAAGTGTGGTAGAGGTATTGTCGGTAAGGTGGCAAGGTAGGTTATTCCATGCTTTTGAGATGGAATATCCAAAGAGGGATTTCCCGGCTTCATTACTATTTGATGACTTGTAGGTAGTTTGGGGTTGTTGATCTTAGGGTTCTTGTTGTAGAATAAGGTGTAACTAGTGTCCGGAGTGCTGGGATTTTAGTTGGGCAGTAGTATAGCTTGTGTGTCAATATTAATTGGTTGAGTTTTAGTAGGTGAGGAAATTCTAGCCAATTTAGCTGTTTGAGTGCACTACAGTGGTGGGTCCTATAAGGGGTTTCTGTAGCAAATCTAGCAATTTTGTTGTAACAAGCTTCTACTTTGTTTAGGTCGGTTTTGCGAAGGTTAGTCAGTACTGGGGTAGCATAGAGGAGGGAGGACAGTAAATGTGTCCTAGCTATGGTAGATTTAGTTTGTTTAGTCAGATATGATTTTTTTTCCAATAGAGGCGTCTGAGTTTTTTGTGCACTTTTTTGATAGTTTGGGGTATATGAATGTCAAATCTGAGGTTACTGTCTATTCCTACTCTTAACAGTTTGGTATGGGAGGTGGGGGTGACATTATGGTACAGTTTTCACATGGAGGGGATTTGCCAGGTACAAAGATGAGAAGTTTTGTTTTATTTGGATTTAAAATAAGTTGGGAATTAGTGAACCAGGCAAGGGAGAAACATTCTTAGGTTAGTGAATGGAAGTGATGTAGTGTGTGGCTGCACATATAAGGGTGGTGTTGCCTGCATATTGAACTACAGAGGCAATGCGTGTGGCGGTAGAGAGCTGGCTAGTAAACAGAGATAAAAGTAATGGGCCAAGTACTGACCCTGAGGGACTCCTAAGGATACTGGTAGTGGAGGGGACAGTTGGTTCTGCCATAATACTGCTTGGTGAAGCCCTGCTAGGTAATCTTTATACCAAGAGATGGAGGGGGGGGTGCTCATACTTAGGCTGGATAGTGTTGTCAGGAGTTTATTATGGTTGACCACATTAAACGCTTTTGACAGGTCTAGAAAAATGGCTGAGACTAGATGACCCGTATTTCTATGATTGACTGTGTTGGTAAATGATGCGAGAGAGGTAGAGTTGCTATGGAAGGGTTTAAATCCATGCTGGTATTTGGATAAAAGGTTATTTTTTGAAGGCAGTTCATTAGCTGTGTGTATGATTCTTTCGAGTATTTTTGATTGGGGTGATAAGATAGATGTAGGCTGACAGTTGTTTAATTAATTCTACGGAAATGACTCCTTTGTGCAGCAGTATGATGTAGGAGATGTTCCATAAAGCAGTTACTTCACACTCTTATATTGATCTGTTTATTAGAACTGCGACTTGAACAACAGCTTTAGTGGCTATTTGTAGGTATTCAGCTGGTAAGTTGTCTGCGGCCAGGGTGGTTGGTTTTAGCTTGTGGAGGAGTTTTAAAATGGAGCTGACTGGGACTGGGTTTAGGCAGAAGTGGGGGCTGTTGTCATAGGTGCTTGTGGTGACTTGGGTGGGTCATTGTTGCTATTTTTAGTTAAGGTTTCTGCAAGGATATATAAGAGTTGTTATGTATCTTGTGTGAAGTGTTGTATACTAATGCATGACTGATTATTTTAATATAAAGTAGTAACAAACAGTGATGCTATAAGAAGCATGAATTTCATTTTTTGAAGTTATTAAAGTTCCAAAGTTGTTAACAGTTTGATATAGAAATAAGGAAAGCAGGAAATCAAACTATATAATGGCAAACTAACTGGGATATGGAAGTGTGTAACACAATGTCTTTAACTCTATATTTTATATTTAAAAATTCAGATACTGTGGACAAAGAATATATTAAAAGTCAAAGCTCATTTTGGACAGCAGGATAGTGAAGGTAGTTTACTTAGACAAAGCTAATCAGCCTAGGAATTGTACGCTAGAATCCATTGTAGTGTTTTTCTTTTCTTCTTTTTTATTATATAAGAAAAAAAATAATTGTATTAATTATTGCCTATTATTTATAGTGGAGCTGTATTATTTCTGTCTCTTGTTGTCTCCATTGTGTTTTTTTTTCAGGGTAGCTCAAGCTAGTTTCAGGGAGGCGGTTGTTGAGCCAGCCCACATCCTAGCTATTAGTCATTGACTGAGGTGTATCTTGCTGTAACTCCAATACAGACTGCATTTCTGTGAACTGTTGGAAAGCTGACAGATTTGCTGTGAGCTGCAGAACTGGAATCTATTTCAAACTGATAAGTACACTTTTTGCAACTTAATTTGCACTGTGCTGTATTTATACACTTGCCTATTATTTATAGTGGTGCTGTATTGTTTCTGTCTCTTTGTTGTTCCAACTGTGTTTCTCCCACCCACTCTCCTTGTTCTTGTCTTGGTGTTAATCTTGGTGGCTTTGAAACTGCCCGCCCCTCTTGTAAGTTTGTGTTTGGATACCCCTTCTGGGCCCATCTCATTTGCTCACTCCTCAACTGAGTGCAGTGAGATCATATTCTGATTTCAGGCACTCCTACTGTGTACAAAGAGAGCATTTGCGGAGGACAACCCCTGTAGCCTCTATATCCTGCTGTGTTCCCTCCCGCAAAAAAAAAAAAAAATATATATATATATTCAGCTGTTCTTACTGTAACTGTCTTAGTTGCTGTTCTGCGTGCTGTTATCTGTTCAGTTGTTCTTACTCTGCACTTATTACTGCTTGTTAGTAGCCTTCTAATTCAATGCCTTCTGCACTTGTTTTTTAGTCATTTGTTAATTTAATTGCATTTAATTAAACTGTATTTTCTGTAATATTGACACACGTGTGCTAGCCTGCACTGCATTTGAATTGTATTTACTGCGGTTTTAGCTGCTTTTCTGTATATAAAAAAAAATTCCTAGCTTGTTTCCTGCCTTTCCTGTAACTTGTCTAGTCCAGATACAGACTTGCTGTATCCAGGACTGTTTGCAAGCTCCTGAGACCCCTCAAGCCTTTCTGTGTTGGATGGAAGCGTTCTAGCTTATCAGTGGGAGTGGTAAGCACTAGGTAGCCTATCTACCACAGGAGGAGAGGTTTCAGGCCCAGAAATTATAGTTTATTGGCCGTTTGGGAAGCTCTTCCATCTCTTTCAACCTTCTGATTCAAAAGTCTGTGTTTGTACTTGTTTCCTGCCTTTCCTGTTACTAGTCTAGTCCAGGTACAGATTTGCTGTATCCAGGACTCTTTGTAAGCTTCTGAGCCCCCCAAGCCTTTGTGTTGGAGTGCAGCCTTCTAGCTTATCAGTGGGAGTGGTATCTAGGTAGCCTGTCTACCACAAGAGGAGTGGTTCCTGGCCCAGAAATTGTAGTTTATTGACCATTTCGACAGTTTGTCCGTCTCTTTCAACTTTCTGGTTTAAAAGACCACATCTGCACTTGTTTCCCATCTTTCCTGTAACTAACATATTGGGAAGCACAAGAAAGCCTTAAACTGATACAAGCCTTCTAGCTTAAAAGAGACTTTGGAGTGATTATCAGTTTTCTGTATTTTCTTGCTGTACTTAACTGTTTTCTGCCTAAAGGCTGATTTTTTCAGCACTTATTGTGATTTAAAAGCTTGTTTTTTTCACATATTGTACTTATTTGACTGCCTACACTTTTAAAAAGTTGTTTTTGTTTAAATAAATTGTTTAACTGTTGTAGGCTACACACTAAAGTGCAATAGCCTTTTCTGATCGCTTGTAGTTGTTTAAAGCTGTTTTAAGTGTACTTTTTACTGTTTTTGCCTTATCTTTAAAAAAAAAAAAAAATGTCTCGTTTCCCGCCTTTCTAAGCTAATATAGTCCAGTTTTCAAGCTAGTGCTGAATTCAGGGCTGTGTTACAGGTTTCTGAGTTGCCCATACCTTACTAGGATAGAAGGAAGTTTCTCTGTTCACCTGTGAGAGAGGGGAACTTTGAGCAGCCATCTGTCCCTGGAGGAGTGGTTCCAGCCCAGAAGTTAGTCATTTAAAAAACGTGTTTGCATGGTTTTGGGCGCCAGTTAGCTGGGGTTAAATTATTCCTGGCTCCACTAAGTCTCCTCTTCAGTTTTTCACTTGAAACTAGTCTAACTCTCAACCTAAGCACTCAAAAAGCATCCTACAGTCCAGCACTTGCTCAGACCTAATAGCAAGCACTAATATACCTCGACACTTGACTGCCCAGCAGGGCAAGGCTCTTTATCCACCTCTCACCAACTAAGCGACTAAGCAGCTCACCCTACTATTCAGGCATGACCAAAGGGCAACTTCAGGTGTTCTCTCCAGTCCAGCTGGTGAATCTGGGTATCCTGAGGCAATGTTACAACTGCCTCATGTACACAGACAGCCCTCTCCTACTACCACAAAACACTAACATATGCGAGAGATGCAATTATACAGCCAAACTGGAGGCTAAGGTCTCTCCACCCAAGACTGAAACAGACAGTCATGAGGAGAAGGTTAACACTTGCACCTTACCTCCAGCCTCACATCGACCTACTAAACCAGCACTGGCAAAAAATACACATAAATACACAAAATCACCTCACTTTTAGACAACAAAGAAATGTGACAAATAAAGCCATACTACAAGATAAAAAGAACTTTTATACACAGCTTCAACATTCATCCCTTAACCAACCACATAAATTTTGGTCCTCTATTAAATGCTGTTATCCCCGGGCAAAGTTGCCACACCAAACCCACTAGACTCTAACCCTGACAACCCACTACAAACAGCTAATGCTTTTAATACCTTCTTTACTTCAGCCATATTAAAACTAGCTAAACAACAAAGCCCTGATACCTCCAAACTACAAACCCTATACTCCCCTCCCCCTCCATTTCACCTAAAACCTATACCAACCTCTTATATATTGTCCTTGCTTCAAAAACTAAAGCCCATAACCCCATTTGACAATTTACCAGCAGAATACCTCCAAGTAGGAGCTAAGGCTGTAGCCTACCCCATCTCTATACTGATCAACAGGACCATAAAAGAAGGTACTATCCCATCACTCTGGAAAATCTCTCATATTATCCCACTGTTCAAAGGAGGTGACTCTACTGAGTATTCCAACTTCGCCCTATAGCACTACTATCTCCTCTTGCAAAATAATGGAGAAATGCATCCACAAACAGATACTTAATCACCTACTAAGCCACAACCTCCTTGCTAACTGTCAACATGGGTTTGACCATTCCATAGCACTACCACAGCCTTATTAGCCTTTATTGACTCTATTAACACAAACCATAACAATAACACTTCTTCTTCTGCTTTCTTTGTAGACCTGTCTAAAGCCTTTGATATGGTCAATCATGAACTTCTCCTCCATCGTCTAAAATCCCTCTCTAGCGACCATGCCCTAAGCTGGTTATATCCTATCTGGATAACCGTAAACAGGCAGTACTCTGGAATAAACATCTCTCTGATCTCCTCCCAACCGATAGGGGTCCCTCAGGGCTCTATCTTGGTCCCCTGCTATTCTCCATTTTATAAATGACCTTCATCTAGCCATTACCCAATCAACTTGCATTCAATATGCAGATGACACGACCATAATCTGCTCAGCCTCAACACAGACTGAGCTGCACACTCTCACACAAAAAACCTTCACTACTATAGAGCAATGGTTCTCTAATCATTGTCTTCTCCTCAACCCTAAGAAAACCAAACTCCTGCTCTTTGCCCACTCACATGTCCCTTCTATTAACTTCACACTTACATCCAATGATGGTACCCTCATCTCTCCAGACCAAGCCACTAAACTCTTGGGTATTACTATTGACAATCAACTAAAATTTGACACTCACATCAACTCTACAATAAAAGCTACTAACAGAAAACTTGGTTCTCTCTACAGAATCAAATCTTTCCTAACTCCCAAAGCTAAAACTACCATAGCTAGATCACATCTAATATCTACCCTACTATCGCTTCACCAATTTACACTAACCTTTCTAAGTATAACCTCAACAAACTAGCTTCATCATACAACAACATTGCTAGATTTGCTACAGATTCTCCTTATAGGACTCATCATTGTCTTAATCTTAAAAAACTAGGCTGGCTAGAACTACCCTACCTAATACAATCTTACCAACTTGCTGTGCCCATAAAGCCCTTTATCACCCTGACAACACTCCTATGCTCTCCTCTCATTCAACCCTACAAAAACCTGAAGAACCTACGCTCTTCTAACAAGATACTGATTCAAACTTCCCTATCTAATAACTCAGCAGGTGACTCCAGATTCTCCAACTCAGTTGGCAAAATATGGAACCAACTACCTCAAGCCCTCACTACCACAACCTCACTCCCATTATTTAAAGCTAAACTAAAACTTTTCCTTTCCAATCACTGGCTATGCTCTTGTAACAACCCTGACTAACCATTTTTTTCTTTCAGCCATCTGCTTCTTTCATCCCCTCACTTCTTTTTCTCATTTCCAGCTCACCTGAGTTCCCTTTTCATAAGTGTCCCTGTGACTCTTTCTTAAAATAGAAATATATCTATTTTTTTCTCAACTTCTTACAATGCTGCAATAGACTATCCTAGTTGTTTATTTAACTCGACTTTTTGTCTCCTACTAAGCCTCATACTGAACTCTATTGCTTATGCTTATATAACTTGTAGCAGGTTTAATGTATGTTCTATAGTATTGTATAATGTATGTTCTATAGTATTGTATAATTTTGTGTTCCTGCACTGTGTGACATTTTTAACTTGTTTTAGTAGATTGTAGTGGAGCTTTTCTCCTCGGGCCTCCACTGAAAATGGACATGTATCCAGTTGGACTAGCCCGGTTAACAAATGTAAAATAAAAAAAAAAATAAAAAATCATACACGGAGGCTCTAAATAAAAACCTGCAAAAGCATCAGAGAGCTCCAAAGCAGACACCCACAAAACCTGCACCTCCCGTCACAAACCAGACAACACATAAAACACAAAATCAATGTGCCGCACATTCACAGCCCTTAAGACGAAATAACATACCTAACACACTAGTAATAGGTGACTCAATAGTCAGGCACACTGATGCCCCACTCACAAGGCTAGACAAGTAGAAGGTTACTGTTAACTGCTTATCAGGAGCCAGAATCCACCACATAACACAGGTTACTCCAGAACAAGTACAAATATGACTCTGTCATTGTTCATGTTGGTGTGAATGACCTGAGACATACCTCCCTGGAATACATGAAAAGAGACATGGAAAAGCTCTCTGATCATGTAGCCCAGGCGGGTATGACCCTGACCCTGAGTAGCATCCTGCCCTCACCAAGAATGATACCTCAGTATAAAGAAAAAATTATCAATTTCAACAATTGGCTAAGCTTCTGGTGTCATTTAAAGGGGATCCAGTGTCTGTCAGCTTGGGATGACATGCTCGACAAGCCGTGTTGCTTCGCAAGAGACGGCTTGCACCTGTCACCCCTTGGCTTTCGAATACTGGCCAAGGCTCTTGCTGCCCCCATAGTGCCTTTTTTAAGCAAGGCTTAAAATTCAAACCCACCACTGTAAACAGCACAAGTAAAAAAATGAGGGTTATGCTACTCAGCGCCAGGAGTTTAAATCTCAAAATGCATGCGCTCGAAGCACTCCTAAGTATGGAGAACGTCGACATCTGTGCAGTAACTGAAACCTGGTTCAAGGCTCCAGAGAGCACTCCAGCACTACTGGGCTACAACTCATACCACACATTTTGGCCACAGAACATGGACCGAAACACAAAAAGAGGGGGTGTATCCATATTCATCAAGGATACCCACACCTCCAGGTTAGTGGCGCAGCATGATACCTCTGAGATCATCCATGTGCAACTAACATCGGGCAAATTTGCAATACAAATTGTGGCCTGCTACAGATCACCCTCCATGACCCAGGACCACCACTCCGCCTTTCTGGAGACACTGGAAAACATGAAGGTCCTACCGAACACCCTAATATTGGGCGATTTCAATTACCCTACCATTAATTGGGAAAACTACTTGAGTACAAACTCCCAGGCTCAGCGTTTCCTGGAATTTATCAGCTCAAATGCCCTGGATCAGCTGGTAAACTCCCTTATCACAGGCCACAACATATTGGACCTGGTCATCACCAACATGGGCGACAGGTGTTCCGTACCGGAGATCAACCCGTCACTAGTTAGATCAGATCATAAATTAATCACCCTGGATGTCCACACCCCACCACCACCCCCAACCAAGGAAACCACAGTGAAAAACTTTTCTAAAGCAAACTTCACCTTACTTGAGGCAGAGGTGGTAAGTTTCACAGCCCCCACGCTAAAGGATAACACTGCCCAAGATGCAGAATCTTTTACAACTGCAGTCTATGAGCACCTACAAGGATGTGTGGATCGTGCCATCCCTAGCAAAACCAAGACTCACTCCCCTAAGAGAAGGGAACTAGTCTGGTGGACCCCTGCCATAAAAAGGTTATACAACAGAAGGAGGAAACTAGTTCAGAAAAAAATCAAATCCCAAGAAGGAAAGACATCCCTGATCAGTATCAGTAAGAAACTAAGGTCCCTCATAAAATCATCCAAGGCTAATTTCGAAAGATAACCACAAGGCCTTCTTTAGCTATGTCAAGATATGCTCTGAGCTATTGCAAAATAGCACAAAATATACTGAACCTACTGATATTGCCAACATCATGGCAGATAGATTCAGTGCAAACTTCACCTCCCTCTCACCTTCAAAAGGGCCCACAACAATACCAGAAAAGTGTAGTGTTCCAGAAATCACAGATGCACAGGTGAAAACAGCCCTTTCAAAAGCCCAAAACACAGTGTCAATGGGGCCAGATGGTGTCCCAGGCTGCGTCTTGCACGAACTACAGAATGAACTAACCCCTCCACCTAAACATGCTGTTCAACCTCAGCATCTCCACAAGCTACGTGCCTATAGAATGGGACACAGCAATGGTTATTCCACTCCACAAAGGAGGGGCCATAACTGACACTGGTAGCCTGGTCTGCAAGGCTATGGAGCGCATCATCATGGAACTCATTAACAAAGACATTGGGAACCTCCAAACACTTGACCCGACCCAGTTCAGCTTTGTTAAGGGCAGATCATGCCTACTAAACCTGGTTGACTTCTTTGAGACAGTCACCAAGGCCATAGACGAGGGAAAGGTGGTTCACACAGCCTGCCTTGATCTCGCCAAGGCGTTCAACACCACTCCTCACTCGGGTATTATAGAAAAACTCACCAACCTGAACATAAGCCCCTGCGTCACAAGATGGGTTGCCAACTGGCTTACAGACAGAACTCGCACAGTAAGAATAGTGGGCTCCAGGTCCGACTCTAAACCAGTCACAAGTGGTGTCCCGCAAGGCTCAGTCCTGTGATCCCTACTGTTTGGCATATATTTCTCAGAAGTACAGGCAAACACAGGAGGACTATGGCTAACCAAGTTCACTGATGACTGCAAACTGGGAGCCATAATTGACTCTCCGGCTGACACGGACATCTTTCAAAAAGGCCTTACTGAGACAGACACCTTGTGTCAAAGTCATGGCCTCAAGCTAAATGTCAAAAAATGCATAGTCATCCCGTTTGGGAAAAACAAAACACCCACGAATTACCACATAGGTGGCAGCCCCCTTAATACACAAGAGGTAATAAGAGATCTGGGGACCCAGGTAGATAGTAATCTCTCCTTTGACAATCATATTGCCAAAGTAGTTTGGAAATCCTTCTATGTGGCCCATCTAATTACTAAGGAGTTCGCATCTAGAAATAAAGAGGTTATAGTGCCCCTCTACTAGTCACTCATCAGACCCATCATAGAGTACAATGCCCCACTTGGGATGTACCTCACAAGACACTTCCAACAGCTGGAAAAACCACAAAAGCACTTTGCCAAGAGGATTACTGGCCTCAAACATATGTCCTATGCAGCCCGACTGAAAAAACTCCGGCTGTACTCAGTGACACATCGTTTACTCAGAGGTGATCTCTGCCTGACTTACAAAGTCATGTCCAACTCAGAATTGATGGACATGCTCCACCTAAAGAAATCCAAGTCACTGCGAGCCACGCGGTCTAGTGAGCTAAATCTCACCACAACAGTAAAGAGAACATGCTGGAGGGATAGATTCCTGTCACAGAGACTCCCCATGCTTTGGAACAAAATTCTTAACTACATTAGGCAGAACCCCTCACTAACACTCTTCAAGAGAAGCCTTGACGAGTGGATGGGTAACAGAAAATACACCCCTGGGATCACTTCATTGGCTCTGCTTGACAGAGGCTCAGTTAATTAATCAATGGGGCGGCGAAAGCCGACACACTCTGGCTAGGCTTATAATGCCCTCGGGCAGAGAGCCTAGTACCTACCTATGAACCTATAAGACTTTACAAGTTATTACCATGTTAGATTCACTTAAGGTGTCTGTAATTATTAATTTGCTGTGACCAATTCACATCTGACAAGAAACAAGTTACTTCTTCTTCTCATATATTTATGAAAGAAGAGTTAGCAGGCGTATTAGATCTAATAGCTTCTCCAAGAGCTATCTAACAGAAATATATTTTTGGATAAACTTAACAGGTTCATAGGTAAGACCCAGGCTAACTACCCTTGGGGCCATTTTAAGCCTGGTCAATTTCCCTTTCAAAGGTGAGAATCAAACCTTGTACATTGTGCTTGTGAAGTAAACATCTTAAGCATTATACCAACCCTTATTCCAAACTACACTGCACTGCACTGGGCAACACACTGGTGCAGTGGTTAACACTGTCACCTCACAGCAAGAGGTTCTCTAGTTCAGTTCTCAGCTGGGGTGCCTTCATTGTGGAGCCTGCATGTCCTCCCTGTGTTTAAATGGGTTTCCTCACTCATTCTGAAGACATGCATCTGAAGTGTTTCTCCCTGGGCCTCCACCAACCACTGTCCCAGTTGGACTTTTCTGGTAAACAAATGTTAAATGTTAAACTTTAAATACAATAGGTAAGTAGTCCTTTTATTCAGAACACAAAGAAGTTTTTTTTTTTGAATGGAGCTAGTTTGGACTTTGATAGCAATATTTGTTGTAAGATTTTTAGTTGTTGACCAGAATTATTTTGGACAGGCTCAGTAGGATAGCTGCATTTGTCATGGGTAGGGGGCTTTGGAAATGTTTACAGAAATTCTGTACTGTTTTTTGATGATAATGTATTCTTGGTGTAGAATATTATTTTTGCTACATTTCTTCAAGATTTCCATGCCCCATATCTTAACACAAGGAGAGACAGTATTTCCTTCACCAAATGTCAATAAACACAGCAAAATAAAAGGTCGTTGCTAGCTAAAACCCAGCTGTCGTAAAATACTCCGAACCAAACAAACAAAAATAACGATGCTGGATACTGCTCAGGATAAAAATACAATTTAATGCCACCGAACAATGGATACAGAATTTTTCAGCACTTATTCAATATAAGAAACAAGGATGAACATAACGCCTTATTCAGGCATGTCAAGGAACATCCCACACATAAGTTTACATTTAGGGTCATCGTCAATTTAAAGCTGACCAATAGGGGGGGTGACATTAAGCTAAACACTGAGTTAGCTGAATCCAATTGGATTCTTGAGTTAACAGCACACAGGGATCCAGGCTTAAATGACGTTATCCCTTTAAAGCCTACACTGTGCAAAAGGCGGGTATTTTATTGAATATTGATTGGTTAACAAGTGTTTTAAAAGGAATTTTAAAATGAATTGTTTTTATCTGATGAAGGGCAACCGCCCGAAAGCGCTTATATTGTATCCATTGTTCGGTGGCATTAAATTGTATTTTTATCCTGAGCAGTATCCAGCATCGTTATTTTTGTTTCAAATGTCAATAAAAGAGTCCCAAAATCTTGGCATATGAGGCTGTAAGCCTACTTGGTAAACTTAGTTATGAAAACCAAACAAAAAAAATCAAGAGGCAAGACACAGGCAACCTTCAGCCACTGTGCCCAACCCAGTCTGGCATTGTCATAGGAAGGTCATGCCTACTACACCTCGTGGATTTCTTTGAGAAGGTCACTAAGGCAACAGAGGAGAGGAAAACTGTACACACTGCCTACCTGGACCTGGCTAAGATGATCGCTACAATATCGCACTTGGGTATAGTTGACAAATTCACCAAACTGAGAATTAACTCCTACATAACTTTCTGGTATTAGTTTGTAGTTTAAGTAGATTAGATAGTGCTTATCACTAGAGAGAAGTTGTCTGGTATTCATTTGTAGTTTAAGTAGATTAGATAGTGCTTATCACTAGAGCAAAGTTGTCTGGTATTAGTTTGTAGTTTAAGTAGATTAGATAGTGCTTATCACTAGAGCGAAGTTGTCTGGTATTAGTTTGTAGTTTAAGTAGATTAGATAGTGCTTATCACTACAGCGAAGTTGTCTGCTATTAGTTTGCAGTTTAAGTAGATTAGGTAGTGCTTATCACTAGAGCGAAGTTGTCTGGTATTAGTTTGTAGTTTAAGTAGATTAGATAGTGCTTATCACTACAGCGAAGTTGTCTGGTATTAGTTTGCAGTTTAAGTAGATTAGGTAGTGCTGGGGGGTTTCAGGTGGTATTAGTTTGTAGTTTAAGTAGATTAGATAGTGCTTATCACTAGAGTGAAGTTGTCTGGTATTAGTTTGTAGTTTAAGTAGATTAGATAGTGCTTATCACTAGAGTGAAGTTGTCTGGTATTAGTTTGTAGTTTAAGTAGATTAGATAGTGCTTATCACTAGAGCGAAGTTGTCTGGTATTAGTTTGTAGTTTAAGTAGATTAGATAGTGCTTATCACTAGAGTGAAGTTGTCTGGTATTAGTTTGTAGTTTAAGTAGATTAGATAGTGCTTATCACTAGAGTGAAGTTGTCTGGTATTAGTTTGTAGTTTAAGTAGATTAGATAGTGCTTATCACTAGAGTGAAGTTGTCTGGTATTAGTTTGTAGTTTAAGTAGATTAGATAGTGCTTATCACTAGAGTGAAGTTGTCTGGTATTAGTTTGTAGTTTAAGTAGATTAGATAGTGCTTATCACTAGAGTGAAGTTGTCTGGTATTAGTTTGTAGTTTAAGTAGATTAGATAGTGCTTATCACTAGAGTGAAGTTGTCTGGTATTAGTTTGTAGTTTAAGTAGATTAGATAGTGCTTATCACTAGAGCGAAGTTGTCTGGTATTAGTTTGTAGTTTAAGTAGATTAGATAGTGCTTATCACTAGAGTGAAGTTGTCTGGTATTAGTTTGTAGTTTAAGTAGATTAGATAGTGCTTATCACTAGGGAGTTTTCAGGTGGTATTAGTTTGTAGTTTAAGTAGATTAGATAGTGCTTATCACTAGAGTGAAGTTGTCTGGTATTAGTTTGTAGTTTAAGTAGATTAGATAGTGCTTATCACTAGAGCGAAGTTGTCTGGTATTAGTTTGTAGTTTAAGTAGATTAGATAGTGCTTATCACTAGAGTGAAGTTGTCTGGTATTAGTTTGTAGTTTAAGTAGATTAGATAGTGCTTATCACTAGAGCGAAGTTGTCTGGTATTAGTTTGTAGTTTAAGTAGATTAGATAGTGCTTATCACTAGAGCGAAGTTGTCTGGTATTAGTTTGTAGTTTAAGTAGATTAGATAGTGCTTATCACTAGAGTGAAGTTGTCTGGTATTAGTTTGTAGTTTAAGTAGATTAGATAGTGCTTATCACTAGAGCGAAGTTGTCTGGTATTAGTTTGTAGTTTAAGTAGATTAGATAGTGCTTATCACTAGAGTGAAGTTGTCTGGTATTAGTTTGTAGTTTAAGTAGATTAGATAGTGCTTATCACTAGAGTGAAGTTGTCTGGTATTAGTTTGTAGTTTAAGTAGATTAGATAGTGCTTATCACTAGAGCGAAGTTGTCTGGTATTAGTTTGTAGTTTAAGTAGATTAGATAGTGCTTATCACTAGAGCGAAGTTGTCTGGTATTAGTTTGTAGTTTAAGTAGATTAGATAGTGCTTATCACTAGAGTGAAGTTGTCTGGTATTAGTTTGTAGTTTAAGTAGATTAGATAGTGCTTATCACTAGTATTAATTTGTAATTTAAGTAGATTAGATAGTGCTTATCACTAGAGCGAAGTTGTCTGGTATTAGTTTGTAGTTTAAGTAGATTAGATAGTGCTTATCACTAGAGTGAAGTTGTCTGGTATTAGTTTGTAGTTTAAGTAGATTAGATAGTGCTTATCACTGGGGGTTTCAGGTGGTATTAGTTTGTAGTTTAAGTAGATTAGATAGTGCTTATCACTAGAGTGAAGTTGTCTGGTATTAGTTTGTAGTTTAAGTAGATTAGATAGTGCTTATCACTAGAGCGAAGTTGTCTGGTATTAGTTTGTAGTTTAAGTAGATTAGATAGTGCTTATCACTAGAGTGAAGTTGTCTGGTATTAGTTTGTAGTTTAAGTAGATTAGATAGTGCTTATCACTAGAGCAAAGTTGTCTGGTATTAGTTTGTAGTTTAAGTAGATTAGATAGTGCTTATCACTAGAGCGAAGTTGTCTGGTATTAGTTTGTAGTTTAAGTAGATTAGATAGTGCTTATCACTAGAGTGAAGTTGTCTGGTATTAGTTTGTAGTTTAAGTAGATTAGATAGTGCTGGGGGTTTCAGGTGGTATTAGTTTGTAGTTTAAGTAGATTAGATAGTGCTTATCACTAGAGTGAAGTTGTCTGGTATTAGTTTGTAGTTTAAGTAGATTAGATAGTGCTTATCACTAGAGTGAAGTTGTCTGGTATTAGTTTGTAGTTTAAGTAGATTAGATAGTGCTTATCACTAGAGTGAAGTTGTCTGGTATTAGTTTGTAGTTTAAGTAGATTAGATAGTGCTTATCACTAGAGTGAAGTTGTCTGGTATTAGTTTGTAGTTTAAGTAGATTAGATAGTGCTTATCACTAGAGCGAAGTTGTCTGGTATTAGTTTGTAGTTTAAGTAGATTAGATAGTGCTTATCACTAGAGTGAAGTTGTCTGGTATTAGTTTGTAGTTTAAGTAGATTAGATAGTGCTTATCACTAGAGCGAAGTTGTCTGGTATTAGTTTGTAGTTTAAGTAGATTAGATAGTGCTTATCACTAGAGTGAAGTTGTCTGGTATTAGTTTGTAGTTTAAGTAGATTAGATAGTGCTTATCACTAGAGTGAAGTTGTCTGGTATTAGTTTGTAGTTTAAGTAGATTAGATAGTGCTTATCACTAGAGTGAAGTTGTCTGGTATTAGTTTGTAGTTTAAGTAGATTAGATAGTGCTTATCACTAGAGCGAAGTTGTCTGGTATTAGTTTGTAGTTTAAGTAGATTAGATAGTGCTTATCACTAGAGCGAAGTTGTCTGGTATTAGTTTGTAGTTTAAGTAGATTAGGTAGTGCTGGGGGGTTTTCAGGTGGTATTAGTTTGTAGTTTAAGTAGATTAGATAGTGCTTATCACTAGAGTGAAGTTGTCTGGTATTAGTTTGCAGTTTATGTAGATTAGATCGTGCTGGGGGGTTTCAGGTGGTATTAGTTTGTAGTGTAAGTAGATTAGATAGTGCTTATCCCTAGAGCGAAGTTGTCTGGTATTAGTTTGTAGTTTAAGTAGATTAGATAGCGCTTATCACTAGAGCGAAGTTGTCTCGTATTAGTTTGTAGCTTAAGTAGATTAGATAATGCTTATCACTAGAGTGACGTTGTCTGGTATTAGTTTGTAGTTTAAGTAGATTACATAGCGCTTATCACTAGAGAGAAGTTGTCTGGTATTAGTTTGTAGTTTAAGTAGATTGGATAGCGCTTATCACTAGAGCGAAGTTGTCTGGTATTAGTTTGTAGTTTAAGTAGATTAGATAATGCTTATCACTAGAGCAAAGTTGTCTGGTATTAGTTTGTAGTTTAAGTAGATTAGATAGTGCTTATCACTAGAGTGAAGTTGTCTGGTATTAGTTGGTAGTTTAAGTAGATTAGATAGTGCTTATCACTAGAGCAAAGTTGTCTGGTATTAGTTTGTAGTTTAAGTAGATTAGGTAGTGCTGGGGGGTTTTCAGGTAGTATTAGTTTGTAGTTTAAGTAGATTAGATAGTGCTTATCACTAGAGTGAAGTTGTCTGGTATTAGTTTGTAGTTTATGTAGATTAGATCGTGCTGGGGGGGTTTCAGGTGGTATTAGTTTGTAGTGTAGGTAGATTAGATAGTGCTTATCCCTAGAGTAAAGTTGTCTGGTATTAGTTTGTAGTTTAAGTAGATTAGATAGCGCTTATCACTAGAGCGAAGTTGTCTCGTATTAGTTTGTAGTTAAAGTAAATTAGATAATGCTTATCACTAGAGCAAAGTTGTCTGGTATTAGTTTGTAGTTTAAGTAGATTACATAGCGATTATCACTAGAGAGAAGTTGTCTGGTATTAGTTTGTAGTTTAAGTAGATTAGATAGTGCTTATCACTAGAGTGAAGTTGTCTGGTATTAGTTTGTAGTTTAAGTAGATTAGATAGTGCTTATCACTAGAGCAAAGTTGTCTGGTATTAGTTTGTAGTTTAAGTAGATTAGATAGTGCTTATCACTAGAGTGAAGTTGTCTGGTATTAGTTTGTAGTTAAGTAGATTAGATAGTGCTTATCACTAGAGCGAAGTTGTCTGGTATTAGTTTGTAGTTTAAGTAGATTAGATAGCGTTTATCACTAGAGCGAAGTTGTCTGGTATTAGTTTGTAGTTTAAGTAGATTAGATAGTGCTTATCACTAGAGCGAAGTTGTCTGGTATTAGTTTGTAGTTTAAGTAGATTAGATAGCGTTTATCACTAGAGCGAAGTTGTCTGGTATTAGTTTGTAGTTTATGTAGATTAGATAGTGCTAGGGGGGTTTCAGGTGGTATTAGTTTGTAGTTTGGAAGGCTTTTTGGGTATGGAGAGGAGTTTCTGTGCATCACTGGCTGAGCAGACTAATGCTGAGCCATCAGCATATTTATGACAGTTGCATCTTGGCAGATGCTGTGGAGATTATTAATAAAGATGTAGAATATAAGGGGCCCCAGAATGGACCCTTGTGGGACTCCTGTGGTAATGGGCAGCAGTGACGATAGGTTGTTGCCCCATCAAACTGCTTGTTGTCTACCATGTAGATAGTTTTGGAACCAGGCTAGTGTGTGATCACTAAGGCCAAGATTAGTAAGGGAGTGGAGTAGTTTAGGATGGCTGCCCATATCAAAGGCTTTTGACAGGTCCAAGAATATGGCAGATGTTAGTTTACCTAAGTGTCTGTTTCAGTTGATGAGGTCTGAAAAGGAAATAAGGGCTGTGGCTGTACTGTGGACAGGGTGGAATTCATGCTGGGTAGGAGAGAGAAGTTGGTTATTAAGTAGGTATGGCATAAATTTGGTAATATACACATTTTTCAAGAATTTTTGCTAGTGGGGACAGAATGGCATTAGGGCGATAGTTGGTGAGGTCAGTGGATGTTCCACCTTTATGTAAAGGGATGATGTAGGAGGTTTTCCAGATTGGTGGGATGGTGCTTTCTGATATAGATCTGTTAAACAGAATAGAGATTGGGTAGGCAAGTTCATTAGCACCCAACTGGAGGTATTCTGCTGGGATGCCATCTGCTGCTAGGGTAGTAGGTTTAAGTTTGGATAGTAATTATTTGACATAATTGGTAGGGATATGTTGGAATTGGAAGGTAGTTTGGGGACTGACTGTAGGTTTGGGGATATTGGTAGTAGTAGTAGTGGGTTGTTGTTGAACTAGTTTAGAAATGGTTTCTATGAAGTATTTGTTGAATGAATCGGGTTTGTCTGTGATTTCGCCTGTGGAGGTAGGAGATAGGGTGGAAGGTCTGCCAGGGTGAAGTAGTTTATTTATTCATGCCCAGACTTTTTGGGGTTGTTCTGGTGACTGTTTTGCAGGTGAAGGAAATAATTTGTTTTATCCTGGAGAACAATTTTTTTCGTTTTGTTTCTAAGTTTTTGGAATTTTTCTCTAGTTACTGTAGTTTTTGAGGTGCTCCAGTGATGCCAAGCTCTATTCTTTTGAGCAATCTTACTTTTAGTCTCTTTGGTGATACAGAGGGCAGTATTCATTTTGAGTTTTGTGGTACGGGGTGGGGCATGGGCATTTAGGATTTTTAGGAAAGTGTTGTTGAATTGGATTACAGCTTCTTCTAGTGGTACTTCTTTTAATATGTTCTAATTATAGTATTTTAGTTCGAGTTGGAATTTGTTTGGGTTAAAATTATTTTTGTTCTGGCTAGTTTGTATTAGTGGGGTAGAGTATGCATGGATTTTGTATTTTAATAAGAAGGTGGGTTGGTGGTCAACTAAGGGTGTCTGGAAGGACTCCTTCTTGGTATGGAGTACTGGTCTTACTTATCAAGATACAATCTAGGAGAATTTCTTTGATTTTAGCATTTCCTAGCCTAGTGTTAGACTGAATGACAAGGGAGAAGCTGTAGAGGTTAGTATGGTTGGTGGGGTTAGTGACAGAAGTCACCTAGGATGATGGTTTCTTGAGATACATTTTGATTAACCCAGTGTAGGAGGGATTCTAGGGAGGGAATATTGTTGCCTGGTGGTATATAGCCAGTGATAATATTGATTGATTTTTTCTTGTCGCTAAGTTTGAGTTTGGCTAGGAGAAGTTCAGAAGTATTGAGGGAAGGGATTGGAGGATTAATAACCCAAATTTTTAGGTTGTTTTTGTAAAGTAATATTACCCCATCCCCTTTTTTGGATAGTCTATCTTTTCATAATACGTTGTACCCAAGTGGGAGGAACTCGATGTCTGGTGTTGTGGGTTTTAACCATGTTTCAGTTAAGGATAGTAAATTGGGGGAATAGGTGGATATCAAAGCATGCAGAAGATGCACTTTGTTGTTTATGCTTCTGATATTTAAGCTAACTAGTAGAAGGCTATTTTTTGGTCAAGGGATGGGAGACTGGTTGGCAGAGAGACATGGAATAGATGGGGGTATTTGTGCAAGGGTTTGGCCCTGGGTTGGGGTGTATGTCTCCCGCTAGGATCAGTTGACAGGTAATATGGTTTAAGAGTTTGGTTAGTGTGGTAAGAATAGCTATCTGTCTATTTGTAGTAAGTGATTTGGTAGAGGTTGTGAGGAGTCTTCCTGAGGGAGGTGGGAGAATAATGTGGTGGTGACTACCTGGGGATATCTGTAGGCTGTAATGATGGGTGGGAGGTGAATAATGTGGTGGTGACTACTTGGCGATATGTGGGGGCTGTAGTGATGGGTGGGAAGTGAATAATGTGGTGGTGACTACTTGGGGATATGTGTAGGCTGTAGTGATGGGTGGGAGGTGAATAATGCGGTGGTGACTACTTGGGGATATATATATATACAGGCTGTAGTGATAGGTGGAAGGTGAATACTGTAGTGGTGACTACTTGGAGATATGTATAGGCTGTAGTGATAGGTGGGAGGTGAATACTCTGGTGGTGACTACTTGGGGATACGCGTAGGCTGTAGTGATGGGTAGGAGGTGAATAATGCGGTGATGACTACTTGGGGATATATGTAGACTGTAATGATGGGTGGGAGGTGAATAATGCGCTGGTGACTACTTGGGGATATGTGTAGGTTGTAAAGATGGGTGGGAGGTGAATAATGTTGTGGTGACTACCTGGGGACATGTGTAGGCTGTAGTGATGGGTGGGAGGCGAATAATGCGGTGGTGACTAGGGGATATGTGTAGGCTGTAGTGATGGTTGGGAGTTGAATAATGTGATGGTGATGGTGACTACCTGGGGACATGTTTAGGCTGTAGTGATGGGTGGGAGGTGAATAATGCGGTGGTGACTACTTGGGGATATGTGTAGGCTGTAGTGATGTGTGGAAGGTGAATACTGTAGTGGTGTCTACCTGGGGACATGTGTAGGCTGTAGTGATGGGTGGGAGGTGAATAATGCGGTGGTGGCTACTTGGGGATATGTATAGGCTGTAATGATGAGTGGGAGGTGTGTGACAGGAAGGATGTTTTCAAGGGGTAGTTAAGTTATCATTAAGTATGGTTTTGTAGGAGGTAAGGTAGTGTGTTGATGCTAGGAGAAAGAAGATGGTGAGACAGACTGTGAGCATGGTTATTGGCTTGTGATAGTGTGAGTGTGTCATGTTAGTGGGAAGGGTATGTGGGGCCGGGGGCAAAGGAATTGGTTGATGATGACTTTTGAATCGTATATATAAATGGTGACTTTTTTCAACAGCTAGGGCAAGATATTCACCCAGTTATGTTAATCTTTTTATGACCCTTTTCTTAGAGGTGTATTAAGATTTATAATATAGAGGTCATGTTGTTTTTTATACCTGCTCCAGAAATAATTTTTTATTATTATTTATCTGGATAGATGGATAATAATAAAAAAATAATTTGTATAACTTACATATGTATATATCTATACATATCTCTATACCTATCTATATAGCTATACATCTATAAAGTTTGTATATATGTATATATATTTATTCATAAATTCATAGACTGTTGCTAGGTTAATGACCCACGGGACCTTTCTAAGTCCAGCCGAGTTTTCCCAAAAGAATAATGATGTCCTGCATCCAAGGAATTTATACGCTCCCTTTATCCATAAAGGACATGAGTGCCAGGCCTGGTGTAAATTTCCTGTTCCCCATCCACTGGTCTAGGTTGTGCTTAAACTGGGTAACAGACAAACTCAGCTTCACATGGATGGTAAGCCTGTTCCATAAGAGGGGCAGTCTCTGGGATATATATCTGTCTCTCCAGCATGTTCTGTTTATGTCACAGACAAAATTCAGGTCCCTAGACCTTCCATTTATGTTACTCTTTGACTTACAAATATGTAGGAGATTTATAAGTGTGGGGTTTGCAGATGCCTTGTAAGCCAGGCACAGATCACCCTTCAGCAATCTATAGAAAGGGCTTTAAGGCAGTTTGTTACACCTTGTATTCTTTTTGTAACAAAACTTTGAGGTCGCTCTAGTAGCTGCATATGTCTAATCAGGTACATACCAAAGGAAGCATTGCATTCTATGATTGGTCTAATATTGGCAAAGTACAGTGGGATAATGACCTCTATGGACCTAGATGACATGCCCTTACTTATAAGTCACACAACATAAAAGGATTTCTTCACCAATGCAGTCACGTGCTGATCATAGGTAAGGCTACTGTCTACATGTGCATCCAAATCCCTGATCACTGTGTTGACTCTTAGGGGCGTCTTGTCAACATGGTAATTGGCCGGGATGGTTAAATTCCCAAAGGGTACAAGTATGCATTTCTTAGCATTGAGTTTAAGACCATGGCTTTGGCACCATTTGCTAGTCAGAAAAGGACCTTCTTGAAGAATGCTAGTGTCTGCAGGCAGGGGAGTTGATGATAACCACCAGCTTGCAATCATCTGCAATACTTAACACTTTGTCATCCCCTCCAAGTAATTTAAATTACTTCTTAACCATATCTGTTTCTTTTGTCCCTTTTTTTAAACTCCAATTTCATTTTATCCTAGTCACTACAATTTCTGAAGATATTTCTGCCATCTCTAACAACTCTCAAATAATTTCCACTACCCGTTCCTTAAATTCCTCTCTTTTTTAACAGGAAGGTGTCTTATTTTTATGATATTCCCCTGCATTCTATCTTAGTTTTTATTGGTGCATGATCAGAAATAGTTACTGGATGTGTGTCCAAGCTTTCAATTAAATGCATACCATTTTGTGATATATAATCTCTAGCTAGTCTAGTCCAGTTATTGCATCTTAAGCAATATTATGCAAACTCTATCTGAGTTCCTGCTACTGACTTCACATCTTCCATACCTTATATTTTCATATATTCCTTCAGAAATCTACCTTTTTTTGATAAACTGTCCCTTCTAGGTCCTCCTCGATACATCCTTGGTACTGCAAATCGAATTCCAGGCCCCACCTATAAATAATATTCTCTACTGAAAGCTGATTATTTCTCCCAAAATGTTCTTAAGCCCCATAATAGCAGTTTTTCATGGAATACAAATATAAGCCAGCAATCCTCCTCCATTGCCAATAACCCCTTACTATCACAAATGTACCATATTTGTCTTTTTTCCTCATCTACTTCTGTTGCAGTCCCTCTAGCAATTTCTTTAATTACTCCCCTTTTCCTTTGTCCTTCATATTCTGCTGAATATACATTCTAAAATCCTCTTTGTCAAATCCACGCATTCACTTCTTTCCAAATGTGTCTACTCCAGCATTAATTTTTGCACTCTGCATTTCTTAATAGTACAATATTCTTTTCATTTTATTTTCACCTGTAAGGCCATTCACATTCTGGGATAACATTCTTGTCTATTATACATGGCAGATTTTTTTGAAAGTTTATTTCCATGTTTTGTGTCACATGCATATCCTAATGGTTGTTAGGATAATCTTTTGTACAGCTGCTGCTTCTCCTTTCCAATTGAACCTATATCACATTTTTTAAGACTTTCTGTTTTAATGAAAACCCTCAAACAATACAAAACACCCCTATCCCCTATTAACTTGGAACAAACACATAAAACTATGTACATCTTCAAAACAAGAAGTTTAACCATCGATAATGGAACAACTGCCCCAAATCAATGCCCACACATACAGACATTATCTAACCTAAACTTAATGTTTCCCACACTAAAATGCACACTACAGCCTGTGCTCCCAGTTACACTGACTGCTGTCTGAAAATATTTCACTGAACTGCTTGCCATTGTACCTTTAAATTTTCCATTTTCCTCAGCAAGGAAACTCAGAATTCATAAGATTAACTGCTTGCACCAGCAGACAGCTTCTCTTTATGGAAATTTAGTCAGCAATGAATGTTTGTAAATTTCACTCAGAAAAGATGAATGGCTGCCCTCACTTGCAGACATCTTAACTCCACTGAACATTTGCCAGTGGAAAACAAACAAGCTAATATCTTTACAGATGCAAAACGCTTAGCATATTTATGCCCTTCTTAATTTTCTCTTATTTTTAAAGCCCACATGCTTACAAAAATACCTCTTTACAGCTTAAACCAAAGGTAGTAATCTAGACATTCCCCCATGTAAAATAAAAAGAGAAAATATCCCAATTTTACATACATTATAATCAGTGTACTTTTCCACTCCAATCACTTTCCAGCAGCCGAAGATCAGAGCATATGAACATTAAATTTGCTTTTGTCCAACTTTTTTGTTATATTAGAAAACCCAAATTTCTTACAATGAAAACAGTACAGTTTATTTTAATATTTTAATATATAATAATCACTGAAAAGACTCCCCACATTTAAAATATCCCTGATTACATATTACACAAAACTGTTTTACTGTATATAAAAAGAAGTTATGTACTTACCATAACGTTCGATGTTTGTAGTCCATCTCGCCCTTCATTCTTACACTTGGGACTGGAGCCGAACCTCGGCTCCGACTCGGCCATAGTCTAGCTCAAAAACTTCTGGTTGGCTCGTGGCTAGGAGGTATCTATCATGCATCACTAACATTCCACAGATCTTGTTTGCTGCAAGGAGAAAAATACAGAGACAAAGGACAAACCTAATCGAAAGGACTAACAAGAAAGCAGTAGGCACTCTACCCCAGGTCCTCAAGGAGGGGGCAGGAGGGAGGGTTCGTTAAGAAGGAAGGGCGAGATGGACTACTAACATCGAACGTTATGGTAAGTACATAACTTCTTTATGTTCTGTAGTCCTACCTCGCCTTCATTCTTACACTTGGGACAGCGTCCCTAGCACTTTCATATTGGGTGGCTCATTGGAAAATGCTCTTGAGTACTGTGGAACCAAAGGAAGACCTGTTCCTAGAAGCCATATCAAATTTGTAGTGAATAATGAATGTGTGAGGTGAAGCTCATGTTGCTGCAGCACAAATGTTGTCTATTGAGATTTTAGCCTGAAAGGCTACACACAGACCTGGTAGAATGAGCTTTCACCTTGAAAGAAAGATCTTTACCACTGGAGGAATAGACAAATGAAATGCAACTGGAAATCCAGTGAGATAGTGTGACTTTAGAAACTGGAAGGCCCCTACTAGAGTCTGAAAAGGAGACAAACAACTGATCTGACCTTCTGAAATCTTTAGTTCTGTCTAGATAAAAATGCAATTGTCTATGCACATCCAGTTGATGGAATTTGTACTCTGCCTTGTTAGAAAAATTAGAGAAGAACACAGGCAATTCAATAGATTGATTAATATTGGCTTGAGAAGAAACCTTAGGAATAAAGGAAGGGTTTGTCCGCAAGGAGACCCTATCTTTATGAAACACCAAATAAGGGGGCTTAATGGAAAGAGCTTGCAGTTCAGAGACCCTTTTTGCAGAAGTGATAGCCACTAAAAATATAGTTTTCCAAGTTAAAAACTTGAGGTCACATGTTGCTGAAGGTTCGAAAGAACTTGACGTAAGTTTATGGAGAACAAAGTTCAAATCCCATGGAGCCACGGGATTCAGGACTGCAAAGTGGTCCCTTTGAGGAAGGCTCTACAAAGCCTATTAGCCATAAGATTAGGTTTATTAGCAACATGAAAAGTGGAAATGGCTGCCAACTGGACTTTAATAGTTGCTGCTGCTGAACCTTGGTTGAAAAACTGCGAGAGGAAGTCTAAAACGGCAGAAATGGGAGCTGTGTAAGGATCAAGGTTTCTCTCACGAGCCCAAAAGGAGAATATTTTCCATTTACTGATATAAATTTTCCTGGTAGAAGGTTTGTGAGAAGATGACAGAATGTGTACAACCTCGCGAGAAAAGTCATGAAGGCTGACTAGGGATAGAATTGGAGCAGCCAAGCTGTCAAGTTGAGGGTGTGGAGAGAGGGATGGAACGCCCCTGACATGTGTGTCAGTAAATCTGGCACTGGATCCAGAGTTCACGGTACGTCTATTAGATGAGGTCTGAGGAAGGGGAACCAAATCTGTCGGGGCCAGTAAGAAGCAATTAAGATCATTCTGCTTCCCGAGGATATTGCTTTCTGAATTACCTTCGATATGAGGGGGAAGGGAGGGGAAAGCATAGAGAAGTCCCGAGGGCCAATCATGAACGAGTGCATCTCTTGGTGTTTCCCCTTCCGGGGGAATCAGGGTAAAGTAGCTGCTGCATTTGGCATTGAGAGGGGTGGCAAAGAGATCACAGCAAGGCTGACCCCATTTGCGAAAAATTTGTTCCGCAATGTATGTGTTCAGAGACCACTCGTGAGGTATCAGAATAGCCCTGCTGAACCTGTCGGCTATGACGTTGGATTTCCACGGGATGTGCGTTGCTATCGGAAAGCGCTGGGAAGACACTGCCCACTCCAATACTTGAAGGGCTTCTCTGCAGAGGAGGTAATATTTGGTCCCCTCTTGTTTGTTTAGGTACCATACCACCGACATGTTGTCCGAGTGGATTGCAATCATCTCCACAGGGAGAAAGCTGTGAAGTGTTTGCAACGCTAAAAGCACTGCTCTCATCTCCAAGACGTTGATATGCAAAAAATCTCAGAGGTTTTTTCAGGACGCACATGGTGATTCCTTCTCCAGAAGCAGAGGAGGAGGAAATAATGGTAGATGCCACCCTAGAGGTAGAGGAGGCCTGCAGAACCAGGGAGACCGTGATTCCTTTTGTGGTCGTCCCTATCAGCACTCCTGAAAGAAGCCCGACTATGTGTCTGGCTCGTGATCTTGCCATGTGCCTTGGACTGTTCTCCCTAGATAATGCTCCCCACTGTATCTGGGAGACATCCGTGGTCACAGTGGCAACTGGGGGGGACAAATGGTCTGTCTGTGTTTAGATTGTTGGTCTGGGTCCTCCTACAAAGATCCTGTTTACACAAATTTGTTATCAGGATGGGGTGAGACAGAGGGAGGTACTGCTGTGACCACTGGGCAAAACGTAACCACTGCAGGACCCTCATGTGCAGTCTGGCTAATGGAACTAGTGTTATTGTAGAAGCCATGGTCCCTAACAGCTTGAGCACCACCTTTGCTTTGACTTTTCTTAGAGGAAGTAAGCTCAAGACGTGTTCCCTTAGACTCTGAATTTTTTCTACGGGAAAGTAAGCCCTCATTGAGTGTTTATTTCAGTGCCAGTAAAATTCACATGCTGAGAGGGCGACAATGCAGATTTTTGCCAATTTACTGTAATTCCTAACTGCAGGTTAAGTTGAAATGGTATCATCCCTGGCCTGCAACAGTAGATGCCTGGTGGTGGCAGTCAGGAGCCAGTCGTCCAGATATGGAAACACTTGGAATCCCTGACGTCTCAAGTGAGTCATAACCACTGCCATACATTTGGTGAACACGCTGGGGGCTGTGGTGAGACGAAAGGGCAGGGCACAGAACTGATAATGACTGGCTCCCAGATGGAAGCGTAAGTGACTCCTCGATGCCCTGCCCATTTTGATGTGTTAGTATGCATCTTGGAGGTCTATGGAGCACATTCAATGTCTTTCCCTAACAACGGGAGTATCGACTGTAAGGTGACCATTCAGAACTTGGACTTCTGTACAGATTTGTTCAATTTGCTGAGATCCAAAATGGGTCTCATGTCCCCTGTTCTTTTTGGCACCGAAAATAATCTGTAGGAAGTCCCTAATCCTGGTTGGTCTGCAGGGATGGGTGGGATGACTCTCTTCACGAGCAACTTTTGGATTTCTAGAGTTGCTGAATCCCTGTGATTGGGTGGCACATCTGGGATTCGTCTGGTCTGAGGGGGGTGGAGAAGAGAAGGGAATATGGTAACCTCTGGTAATTATCTTTATTACCCACTTGTCTTGAGTGATGTCATGCCAGACATCTGGGTATAAAGAAATATGACCCCCAACTGGCTCCAGAGATGCGCAGTTGGGCTTCCTTTCAGGAGTGCTGATAGGGACGACCACGAAAGGAATCACGGTCTCCCTGGTTCTACAGGCCTCCTCTACCTTTAGGGCGGTGTCTACCATTATTTCCTCCCCCTCTACCTCTGGAGAAGGAATCACCATGTGTGTCCTGAAAAAAACCTCTGAGATTTTTTGAACCACATTTTGCCACCCTTCTGCCCTTTAAGATAGGGTCTAGAAGGGGCGGAAAAATTGACTCCCATGGCAGACAGGGTTTTTCCTTCCTGCTCGCACCTGGTGAGTGCATCCTTTACCTTGGTTCCGAACAATGAGGATCCGTAAATGTAGACTTAATGGCCTCTGCAAAGTTACACAAGCGCATCCTGGAGTGTCTTCTGAGAAAGACTACTGAACCCGCTGCCCTACTCGCTCCATTTGCTGCATACAAAATTAGCCTCATGGAGGAGTTCACAATAGAATTTAGGGTAGACATCTGTGCGTTGACTTTCTGAGATATCGCATCAGATATGTTATCCTGTAGACTATCTCCCAGCTCTTTTAGGAGATCTCTCTGGAGCCTTGTGAAATGAGACAGGTAGTTCAGCAATCGAAGTGTAGAAGCCGCTGAAGCAAAGACACGCTTCCCATACCTATCCATTGTTCAAGACTCCTTGTTCAGTGGCTGGACAGTGGAGAAAGTTTCGGCAAGTTCCTTTTTGGTGGCTGCTGCCACCACCATGGCATCTACTGGAACACCCTTAATAAGAAAGTCCATGTCCTGGGGTGCTGACAAAAATGTATTTGGTCTTCTAGGAACCGGATCCACACAATCAGGAGATTCCCACACCTTTTGACTCACTAAATGTTGTAGCTCATCAAAGGAGGAGACACCCAAGAGGCGGAGGGTTGAGACCCGAAAGCCTTCAGGTACACTGACTCCTCATCAGAAGGGGATGTGGTGGGCCAGCCGCCTCTCTGTTTCAGGATCTCAAGGATATCTGCGAATGAAATATCACCAGAGGACGACTTGGGGGACCCTTCTGACTCCTCAAGGTCAGTGTCTGATGTAATAGACTCATCAGTGGAGTCAACATGTTTCCTCTTACAAGTTTTCTTCCTAGGTGGTTCCTCAGTCAGGTGTTCTGAGGAGACCCCAGAAGACTAGGGACCACTCATGGAGGTATCCTGAGGCTGCGGGTCTCTGCTGTGTTGGGAGAGAGAGGGAGCTGAGACTGAAGTCGGCGCCTTATAGGGGAAGAGTGTTGGTACCTCTGGATGAAACTGAAGACCTGGACAGTACACTCCTCATCACCTTGAAGGCTGACCCTCCCAGCTCCGAGGATGCCGTCTGCTCTGAAGATGCAGAGGCAGCCCTCAGTACCGAGGAGATGGGCTCCGAGGCAGATGTGGGGTTCCAAGCTCACCCACGCCGAAGCACTGAGAGGTAGGCTCGGAACCGATGAAGATCGATTCAAAGCGTCTCCCTCGGGCCTGACTGGAGAGCTGAGGACCCTAGACCCTATGGTTGGCACTTAAGGGGTAAGAGCGGATATCGGAACCGAGAGACCAACTGAGGTAGCTGGAACCGACCTATCCACAACCGGAAGTACCAACAACTCTGGCTCCAAAGGCTCAGAGAAGCGAGGAGGAGGAACATCGATCGGGTGTGGGGGCACATTAGGCTCCGGAGCCGAAAGCAAATTTGCCAGCACTGAAGTCTGAATCAGTCTACACACCACTCTCTCGATGTCCTCATCAGAAAGGCTCCTAGAGGACCTGGAAGATAGAGTGGGGGATCTAGATCGCTGGAATATAGGCTACCTAATAGTTGGGAAAAACGGTCGGAGTTCAGATGACCGTCTCTGAGATGTAGCGTCAGTTATCGGCTTTGAAGTTGTCGGCACCGAAATCAGTGGAGTCGACGAGGGTGTGGCCACTTTAGTAATTTTATCTGGTGGCTCCAACGTAACAGAATGGGTGGGAGACTGCCTTTTTGTAGTTTTTGGTCTGTCTTTCTTGGAGGAGGAAGGAGATTTACAGCTGGATGATGAAGATGCCAATTCCTCCTCAAAGGAATGTTTTAATAGTCCTTTCAATATAAGTTTATTCTTCCTCTCCTGAAGAACACGAGGACTGAAAGCATGACAAAACAGACAAGACTCTTGGAGGTGGATAGCTCCCAAACAGTAAACACACACAAACTGTGACTATCAGTCAAGGACATCATCTGGGCACATTTAATACACTTTTTTGAAGCCCGAAGACTTATGATCCTTACAGTCTTTTGACATAATGCAAAAAAAAACACTATCCACAAATACAAACCACAACTATTAAACGGATGGAACAGACAAAAAAGACAAATGGAGGACTAGGTCCTCTAATTTAAATGGGCCTAGCCCAATGGGAGACAAACAACAGAACGAGGACTAGGTCCTCTAACTTATACGGGCCTAGCCCAAGGAGGAAAAGAGAAAGGAAAACCATCAGCACAGGAGATAGTGATGCAGAGATACAACAAGGGCCAACGGAAGAACGGCTAAACAACATACAAGAAGTACACAGAGAAAATAAGCAGCAAATAGTCTGAAACAGACACGGACTGCAATAAACACACTAAGCTACCAAAAAAAGATTAATTTATCCAACAACGACAAGTCAAAAATATTGAAAAATATCACTTAGCCACGGCAAGAAGAATCACGTCTGAGCTGAACGAGTGGCAAACGAGATCTAGGGAAATCTGGGAAACATTTTGTGTTTAGATCTCACTATTCAGACTATATCCAGGAATATTACAGGTTTTTGGATGATATTCTTATAGTGTGTGTGTGTGTGTGTGTGTGGGGGGGTGAAGACTCTACACCAGAATTTATGAATTATTTGAATCAGACTACCAAGTTTTTGGAGTTTACTTACAAAATTGATGCTGAGGAGGCCCATTACTTGGATGTAAAAATATCAAAAGACAAACAGAATAATATTTACAAGTCAAGTATATTCCGAAAGAAATGCTTCTGCAATTCATACTTACACTATGATAGTGACCATCCATCTTTTTTAAAAAATAACATTATAAAAAGCCAGATGGTTCGTATGATATCTGATAGAGATGAATTTTTTAAAGAAATGGAATTTGTCCACCAGTTATTTAAGGAAAGAGGGTATCCTGATATGGTCATTGGCCCTTTAAAAGACAGTAGTATTCAGAGTTGGGACAACACATATAAGCCACTATTGAATAGTGAAAGTATGCATAGACAAAGGGGAGAGACCACAAGAGTTGGTGAGGAAGAATGTTTGGATTCTAATCCATATTTGATACTGACATACCACAATAATATTGGATGGGTCAAAAGATGTATAAATACTGTTTGGAACATGTTTAAGAGAATACCGTCCATGGTTGAAAGTTGTTCTAAACCCCTGAGAATGAGATTCAGGAGGAAGAAGAATCTCAAAGAAATTTATGAACAGTAGAGGACAGAGATAACTATGGGAACTAGTGCTAGAATAGGTACATTCAAATGTGGGAGATGCATACAATGCACACATACAGCTGGCAAAAAAGAACTATTTATTCCTGGTATTAAACATTAGTTGAAGGCCGTGAAATATGCAAGTTGCTATACTAAGGGGGTAGTTTATCTTGCCTATTGCGTAGTATGCTGTGCACACTACATAGGCAAGACAGAACGATGCCTTAACCAATGTATATATGAACATGTGAGGGATGTAAATAAGAAGAACGAGCGCAATGCATTATACAGGAATAAATTAGTATGCCACCAAGCGGAATTTAAGTTTTGGGTGCTGGAAGATGTAATACCCAATGAGAGGGGAGGTGACTGGGAAACAAAATTAGAGTTTTGTGAGTTGATTTGGCAACTTAGGCTGGATGCTGTCCACCATCCTGGCCTTAATGACCATTTATCCATTACCCGGGTTCTCAAATTGAAAGCAGCAGACTCAAAAAGGGTAGAGATAATCAGCAGAGTAATTATTTTATTTAATATGTGTATGTATGTTTTACTGGTACTATATATATTTTTAAATGCACATATATGTATGTATTATTAATATGTTTTAATTATTCTTAACATAGGGTTTACTGTTGCAATCTATGCATATTTATATGTAGTATTTTAAGTTAAGTTGTGTATATATACCAAATTATAGGGAACTTGAGCTTTAAAAATTGATGACTAGTTAATTAGCTTGTTATATAAACAACCAATGAGCTGTGTTTGTCAAGATGGAGCGGTATATTTAAATGATTTTAAACTCCTTTGTATTGAATCTGAAGTCTCTGGCTATGAGATGAAAGTGCTTAATCCTTGAACTGTATCATATTCTGTGAATAAACTTTGAAGCAAATTGCTGTGGACTGAATTTCCTAACCTGTGGTTACATTGGGGACAGCCTCTATTGGAAGACAGCCTAGTTTTGTTGTAATGTTAGTGATGCATGATGGGATACCTCCTAGCCACGAGCCAACCAGAAGTTTTTGAGCTAGAGTATGGCCGAGTCGGAGCCGAGGTTCGGCTCTGGTCCCAAGTGTAAGAATGAAGGCGAGATAGAACTACAGAACATCATGTAGTTTATATCATGAAATGTTTTATACAAATACTAATAAGAACAAAAATTGTTTTACTTACAGCTAGTATTCCCTCTTTCAACACCCATCTAAATATTAATGATATAAAGTGGAGCATATGTTTTACATTCTACCCTCAAGTTTAACAAAGTCAGCAAAAGTCCAGTGCTTTTCAGCCACTTTTTCTTGCAAAACCATGTTTCACAAATGTGAAAAAAAAGCTTCAGTAGTACTGCTAACCCTCAGCCACACGTATCACATCATATTCTGCAGTACTGCTCAACCTAAAGATTCAGTACTACAGCATATTCTAGAGCACTGTTTACTACCAGTCTTCAATTCTGAAATATGTTCTGGAGTACTGCTCACTGTCAGCCTTCAGTACAACACCATGTTCTGCAGTACTGCTCACTCCAGCTTTTACTACACCATGCTCTACAGTACTACCCATCACCTGTCTTCTATACCATATGTTCTGCAGCACTGCACACCCACATCCTTCACCACCAAACCATATTTTGCAGGCCTGCTTTCACCCAAATATTTAGTACCACATTATGTTGTGTAGTACTGTTCATCCCAAGCTTCCAGTAATTCAAAGTATTCTGCAGTGTTGCTCACCTCAGTCTTCAGTGTAGTACCACACCATGTCCTGTATACAGCTCACACAAGCCTTTAATGTCATATTACGTTCAGCAGTACTGCTCAACCCAGCATCCAGCACCACACCATGTTCTGCAGGACAGCTCATCCTCAGTATTCAGCTCCAAAACATGTTCTGCAGTACTGCTCATACTCAGTCTTCAGTACCATACCATGATCTGCAATACTACTGACCCACAGCCTTCAATACCACACTATATTCTGTGATACTACTCACCCTGGCCTTCTGTATCAGACTGTGTTCTGCAGTACTGTTCATCTCCAGCCTTCAGTATCACACCATGTTCTGTAGTACTGCTCATCAAAATTCTTCAGTACCACAACATGTTCTGCAGTAATGCACAACCCCAGCCTTCAGTACCACACCATGTTCTGCAGCACTGCTCACACCCAGTCTTCAGTACCACACCATGTTCTACAACACTATTCACAGCAGTCTTCAGTACCACACCATGTTCTGCAGGACTACCCATCTCAGACTTCAGTGTCACATCATGCCTTGCTGTAACAGCACAGCCCAGCCTTCCATACAATACCGTGTTCTGTGGTACTGTTTACTAGCCATCAATATCATGCCATGTTCTTTGATACTGTTGACACCCAACATTAAGAACTACACAATGTTGTGTAGTACTGGTAACCTTCAGCCTTCCATACAACACCATGTTCTGTGGTACTGTTTACCATCTGCTATCAGTATCACACCATGTTCTGTAGTCCTGTTTATTAGCCGTCAATATTACACCATGTTCTGTGGTACAGTTTACCATCAGCAATCAATGTCACACCATGTTCTGTGGTACAGTCAACACCAGTGTTAAGAACTACACAGCGTTCTGTAGTACTGGTAACCTCCTGCCTTCAGCAATATACCACGTTCTTTAGTACTGTTGACACCCAGCAATAAGAACTACAATGTTCTGTAGTACTGGTAACCTCCTCACTTCCATACAACACCATGTTTTGTGGTACCGTTTACCATCAGCTATCAATACCCCACCATGTTCTGTGGTACAGTTGACACCAGTATTAAGAAAGTACAGTTTTGTACCTACCATAAATGTAGATGTCCGATAGGTATGCATCTGCAGTCATCACATATGGGTTGTCCTGCCTCAGGCAGCCCTTCGGTCGGCCGGATTCCAAAGTCTGGGTCCGGCGTCAGCTGATGTCGCCCCTTCCCTGACGTCAGAGCGCTTGGGGTATAAAAGCATCAGCCGACGCCATCTTCCTCAGTTTTTCTTGCCCCAGATGCCAGGTGCCCTCTAAGGAAGGCTAAATTTGGAGAAATGCAATAAATTCCAAACATGCACAAAATATATACATATATAAAAACAAATACACCATAATAGATAACCCCAGCTAGCTATGAGAGGGGAATGTACCCAAGAAATACCACAGAGGGGAAGCAGGGAGGGTAAACCTGACTGCAGATGCATACCTATCGGACATCTACATTTATGGTAGGTACAAAACTGTACTATGTCCTTCAAGGATGCATCTGCAGTCATCACATATGGGTAGAATACCATAGCCAATCTGGGGGTGGAGGATCTATGTAAAGGATGGTGTAGCTAAAATGCCCTGCAGGACTGCCGTAGCAATGCCTGCTCTGGATCTGGAATATAAAGGTAAGTTGTAATGCTTGGAAAATGTATGCACGGAGCTCCATGTAGCAGCTTCTAAAATGTCCTTGGTAGCCACCCCTCTTAAGAAGGCTGTGGAGGTGGCTGTGGCTCTGATCGAATGAGGTCTAATGTTAGCTGGCACAGTTTTTCCATGAAAGGAGTAACAGAAACAAATGCAATTCCCTATCCATTTTGAAATTGTCTGTTTGGAAATTGCTTTTCCTTGTGCACCAGCAGCATATGCTACAAACAACTGGTCAGTTTTTCTGTAATTTTTAGTTCTGTCCAAGTAGTAGCGCAACTGTCTGTGTATGTCCAGGGTGTGCAGAAGCTTTTCCCCTTTGTTTTGTAGATTTGGAAAGAAGGTAGGCAGGTGAATAGCTTGGTTTAATGAGACCCTAGATACCACCTTTGGCATAAATGAAGGATTGGTTCACAATGAGACTCTGTCTTGATGAAAAATAAGAAATGGCTGTACTGCCATGAGGGCCTGTAACTCAGATACTCTTCTTGCTGAGGTTATGGCCAGAAGGAAGGCAGTCTTCCATGAGAGGAACTGTAGTTCTGCAGATGCTGCTGGTTCAAAGGGAGGCAGTGTTAGTTTTTCCAACACGAAGTTAAGGTCCCAAGTAGGCAGTGGTGGTTTCCTTGGAGGATTGATGTTTTTAATTCCTCTTAGAAACTGTCTTAGCAGAGGATGAGAGAAGACAGGAGGATCAGTGTTGTACTCTGCTGAAATTGCTGAAGCATGAATTTTAATGGAAGAGTAAGACAGGCCATTGTGGAGCATTTCTGCTAAATATTCCAGGATATACGCCATGTTCATAACTGTTGCATCTAGGCCCTTTGAGGTGTTCCAGGTGTAAAATCTTTTCCATTTTGCTGAGTATGCCTTTCGTGTGGAAGGCCTGTGAGCTTCCATGATGATAATGCTTCACTCTCTTGGATAGCTTATCCTGGTGATGAGTCAAGGTATTTTCCAGGCAGCTAGCTGTAATGTTTTCAGGTTGGAATGCAGAGTTTTGTAATTGTGCTGTGTCAGGAGAAGCGGCCATTGTGGCAGAAGCCATGGTTTTGTCCATGACATGCTCTTTAGCAATGTGTACCAGTGCTGTCTTGGCCAGTCCGGAGCTATCAGAATCACTCTTGACTGCTCTGCCCTGATCTTCAGTAAGACCTTGGTCATTAATGGAAGAGGTGGGAATGCATACACTGTTAGATTTCTCCAGCTGAAAGAGAGGGCGTCCACTTTCCATGCTTGTGGGTGGTATGTCCTTGTGCAGAATTTGTCCAGCTGATGATTGTGTGGGGAGGCAAATAGGTCTATGTCCGGTCTCCCCCATGATTGTGTTATCTGATGGAAGATGTCTGGGTGCAGCATCCATTCGTGTGCATCCATGATGTTCCTGCTTAAGCTGTCCGCCAGTACATTGTCCTTTCCTGGTACAAACTGGGATTGCAGCTGTATATTGAGAGTCAGGGAAAGTTCCCATAGATTCATTGCCAGTCTGCAAAGAGGGTAGGAATGGGTGCCTCCTTGCTTGTTTATGTACCACATAACTGTAGTGTTGTCTGTCCTTATTAGCAGGTGGCCTTGATGTAGAAATAACTTGAAGGCCTCGATTGCATATATCACTGCCAGCATTTCCTTTTGGTTTATGTGCATGCGTAGCTCTTTTTGTGACCATAGTCCTTGAATGCATTTTTCTTCCATGTGTGCTCCCCATCCGTGGTCTGAAGCGTCCGTTGTAATGGTTTGGCTGGCTATTGGTTTGCTGAAGGGCAAACTCCTGTTTGACTGGCTTGCTTGAGCCCACCACAGAAATTCCCTTTGAAGGCATGGGATGAGTGGTATCAAAGTTTCCAAGCTGTGACTGTGCTGAGTCCATAAACTCCTTGGGTACCATTGGAGTTTTCTCATATGTAGCCTTGCTTGAGGAATCAGAAGAATGCAAGAAGCCATGTAACCCAGGGCCTGCAGGATTTTCCTTGCAGTCAGCTGAGTTTGTCTTGACAGGTTTTTGAAGTAATCCGGTAGTTGGTTTTGTTTTTCTTCTGTGAGGAAAGCCATTTGGGTGGTTGTGTCTAGATCCGCACCCAGAAAGGTTATTCTTTGGGATGGTACAACTCTTGACTTGTGAATGTTGACTGTATATCCCAAGGCCTGAAGAAGATAGATGGCATAATTCAAGTGTTTTACCAAAATTTGTTGGCTGTCCGCTTGTATAAGGCAGTCGTCCAGATCTGGGTATATTTGCATCCCTGAAGTCTGCAGTGTGCAATTACTGATGCCAGGCATTTCGTGAATACTCTGGGCAGTAGATAAGCCAAAGGGCAATGCTGAGAATTGATAATGCTCTGAACCTGCAAGAAATCTGAGGTGTCTTCTGCAGCTTTGTCTGATAGGGACATGCAGGTATGCCTCCTTGAGGTCCAGAGTTACCAGCCAAGACCCCTTGCCTAGCATGGGAAGGAGTTGCTGTAGAGTCAGCATTTTGAATTTTGGCACAATGAGATAAGTATTTAGTGCGGACAAGTCGAGAATAGGCCTCCATTGCTTTTCTTTTCTTGGAACAAGGAAGAGTCTGGAATAAAATCCTTGGCCTTGTTCTGCGAGAGGAACCTTTTCTATTGCTTTCACTTTCATTAAGTTGGAGATTTGTTTCAAAGCCTCTGCCCTTTGATTTGGTGGCAGGTCTGGCATGCCTTTTCTTTTCGGTAATGTGTGGAAATGGAACCTGTATCCTTTGTCTATTATTTGTAGTGTCCATTTGTTCCTTGTAATAATGTGCCAATTTTCTGAAAATAAGGAAAGCTTTCCACCTAAAGGTGCTTCCAATTGAGCCCTGGTTGGCGGTGTCAAGGTAAAGTCATTGAGTCTGTCCTTGTGCAGCAGTTGTAGGCCCTGCACTACCTCTCTGGTTGGGATGCTGCCATTGACGTCCTCTGTAGGAGCCTCTAGCTTGCCCTCTACCTCTGGCATGCCTGTTCTTGCCTCTCTGAAATCTGTCTGTGTCTGGAAAGGACCAGTTCTTGGAAGGCCAATTTCTGCTGAATCTTGGTGGTTGGACCTGCATAAAATCTTTGACTGTTTGTACAGATTTTGCCTTTTCTTCAAATTTCTTTAAGACCTCCTGAACAGTGGAGCCAAATAACTTTTGCTTTTCCAGTGAAGCATCCAGAAGCTTTGCTTTAACATGGTCTGGCAGAGATTGTTCCTTCAGCCAAGCATGCCTACGTATAACTGCACCTGTCATAGCTGACCTACATGAAGCTTCCAATGCATCATAATCACACTGCAAAAAATGGTTGCTAACCTGTTGAGAGTTATGTACCAGATCCTGAAGTGATTTGCAATCTAGGGGTTCAGGTGAAGACAGCTTTTTATGCAATTCATCTAACAAATATTCTTGGTACTGTATCATATGAAATTGACAGTTTAAAGCCCTCATAGCAAGGGTAGCAGAAGTATACACTTTTTTACCCCATCGCTCTAAAGCCCTGGACTCCCTTTCCGAGGGGAGTGGATTTTTTTGTAGTGGCAGCTGTAACCCCTTTAGGGCCCTGGGAAATAGTTTCTAGATCAACAGAGTGGGCCTTGTAAAGGAAAAGATGTGATTCCGGGACCCTGTAGTACCTATCAGGTTTGGCAGGAGCTGGAGGGAGAGTATCAGGGGTTGTGCTAGATTCCGAGTACACATCATCAATGACATTCAAAACAGGGGGAATAGCCAAAGGTCTATGCTGAGGCAAATGCAAGAAGGTCCTTAATCTCTTCCTGGAATCAGAGAATTCCTGGCCCTGCCATGCTCCCTCATAGTGTGCAAAGTTTCCCCAAAAGACAGTTCTTCAGGAGGGGAGGCCGAAGGGATAGATTCCTCTGCATCTGAATCCTCGTAGGCCGAAAAAGCCTCCTCCTGGTAGTCCGAGAGAGCAGAGCCAGCAGAGGCCTCATCTGAGGAGAGGGGATCAGAGGGCTCAACCCTGGGCCTTTTTGCTGTAGAAGGTTGAGAGCCCCTGTCCAGATGAGGCTGAGAGCCCCTAATTAATGAAATAAGGTCCTCTGCTAGACTAAGGATCTGAGAACCTGTAGTGGGTCCCTGAGGGATAACCCTGGGAGGCATAGATTTTGAGTGTTTAGCAGCTTTAGCCCTAGAGAATGCCTTAATAGACATGGATGCAGGAGGCCTGGCTGCACCACGTGCTGGTGTAGTTTTGTCTAAGGAATGGTGTCGGAAGGTTCCTGGACACCAGATTCCAAAGGAGATTCAACAACCGAGACAGTAGTGGCCTCTGGGGCCGAGGTTGTCGGTTGTACGGTTTCGGTGGACGGTAGTACCAAGGACTCGGTTTCAGCCAAAACCGAGACACTCGCGGTAGGCCTGGCCGCGGTTTCAGCCGAAACCGTGGACCGCGGGTGTCGGTCCTTGTCCTTGCGTTTCTTCATTAAATGTGAAGTCGGAGTCTCAGATGACATTTTGTAAGCAAAACTAGCCCCAAAAAATTCCTCTGCAAACTCTGATCGACGTCTTAGAGTGCGTCGGTTGAAGGAAGCACAGGCGGAACAGGCCGAGACGTCGTGGTCTGGGCCTAGGCAAGGTAGGCAGTAAGAGTGGAAATCCTTATGAGGTATTTGTTTCCCATAAGTTAAGCAATTATTAATTTTATCTGACATCGGCTGAGGCAAGAAAGAGTCCCCAACTGGGTACTTAGCTTTTGAAGTCTTCGGTTTAGCTGAATTACAGGAGCTGGCCGACCGGCACTTGCGAACTGCTTCTGCTTCGGGCACCACACGGCAAGAAAGACTGAGGAAGATGGCGTCGGCTGACGCTTTTATACCCCAGGCGCTCTGACGTCGGGGAAGGGGCGACATCAGCCGACGCCGGACCCAGACTTTGGAATCTGGCCGACCGAAGGGCTGCCTGAGGCAGGACAACCCATATGTGATGACTGCAGTGTTCTGTAGTGCTGGTAACCTCCTGCCTTCAGCACTATACCATGTTCTTTGGTACTGCTGACACCCAGCATTAACTACTACACAATGTTCTGTACTACTGGTAACCTCCTCCCTTCCATACAATACCATGTTCTGAGGTACTATTTATTAGCCATCAATATCACACCATGTTTTGTGGTACAGTTTACACCATCTTTAAGAACTACACAATGTTCTGTAGTACTGGTAACCTCCTGCTTTCAGCATTATACCATATTCTGCAGAGCTGCTGAAAATTGTATTTTATATATGTGCTGCTTCTATGCTGTGCTGGAATTTGCTGGACTGGACTTAAAGTCTTCTTAAGACACAAAGTCTTAGGTTCATAGGTTCATAGGTTTATACTAGGCTATCTGCCCTAAGGCATTTATAAGCCTAGCCCAAAGTTTTGTGGCTTACGCCACCCCTTATATGAAAAAATACTGTACCCATTAGTTTGTTGTGCCTCTGTCCAGCAGTGACACAGAGATGATTCCAGGTAAACCTCACGATCTCCCATCCACAGGTCAAGATTTCTCTTGAACAGAGCCAGCAGTGCTCTGCCTCACATGGACCGGGATTTTATTCCACAGCATAGGGAGTCTCTGAGTGATAAATCTATCCCTCCAGCAAGTCCTATTTATATCCGTGCTAAGGTTTAAGTCGCTTGCTCTAGTGGTTTTGGTGGATTTGGATTTTTTGAGGTGGAGCATGTCCATTAATTCCGGGTTGGACATGGCCTTGTATGTCAGGCACATGTCACCTTTGAGCAGATGGTATGCGACTGAATAGAGCTGGAGTTTCTTCAATCTGGCAGCATATGACAGATTTTGGAGTCCCTTTATCCTTTTGGTGAGGAACTTTTGGGGTCTCTCCAATTGCTGCAGATGTCAGATTAGATACATCCCGAATAGGGCATTGTACTCGATCATTGGTCTGATAAGTGAAGAGTACAGGGGAACAATGACCTCACTAGATCTGGATGTGAATCCCTTCATGATCAGGTGGGCAATGTAGAAGGTCTTTCTAACCACTTTAGCAACGTGAGTGTCAAAAGAAAGGCCACTGTCAACCTGGGTCCCCAGGTCCCTGATAACCTCTTCTGTGCTTAGTGGATTGCCACCTATATGGTAGCTTGGGGTTACCTTGGTTTTCTCGAAGGGTATGACTATACATTTTTTGGCGTTTAACTTCAGGCCATGGCTCTTGCTGGCTGTTTACTGCTGAATCAGAGACACAGAATTTTGCATGACTGCAACTGTAGTCTGTTTAAAGCATCAAGCCTTCCAAATTGCATACTGATAAAGAAATATATTTGCAGCTAATATTTCACTAGAAGCACAGTTATAAATAAATAACTTATTTTTATAACAAACGACACATACTCTTCTGTCAGTTTGTAGCATATATTTACAAGGTTTTTCTTCATTACAGAAATGAATGATGTTGACTTTCCATTTTCCAGTTACCTCGAAACCTAAGTTTCTAAATAATACCTCTCACATAGCTGAATTAATACAGTTCTTATATACAGTTCTAGTCATGGACATAGATTTTGTTTTTTCCTTTTGGTATCTTTTTTGTCCTTCTGTGGGAAATCATGTAACGTCTGATTATAGACTTTCCTATTGTCCTTTTGTGATTTACTTGTATGCACTTCTGCTGATGTGAGGATGCACGCAATCAGAATCTGAAAGGAAACATCTGTTCTGCTGCTATTTGAAAAAACATATTTTTGAATCACGTTTTGCTGAGTTTATAAAAAAGCATGTCTGGTAATTGACATTTATAAACTGTTCTGCAAACATGAGAAAAAAATGTAATACTTGCTTTCCAAAATTGCTTTTTAGGCTTTTTTCTGATGCTGTGAAGAACAGAAGCCTGTCTGGTACACATATAGTATGAATGCCCATTTACATTGCTAAACTATATATAAACTATATATATATATATATATATATATATATATATATATATATATATATATATATATATATATATATATATATATATATATATATATATATGTATATATATATATATATATATATATATATATATATATTCAAGCAAACGTTTTATTCTATGCTTTATCTTTCAGCATATTTAGAACGGAATTACTCTAACAGCTGCTCTTCCCCAGCCTTGAATGCCACGCCATTCTCTGCAGCACGTATCACCCACAACCTCTGTTCTGCAGTACTGTTCACACTGAGCATCACTACAACACTATGTCCTGCATTACTGCTCCTTTCCAGCATTCAGTATCAAACTGGGTCCTGTGGTACTGCTTATCTGAAGTCTTCAGAACCACAATATGTTTTGCAGTACTCCTCACTCACAGCCTTCAGTACTTTATCATGATCTGCAGTACTATTAACCCTGGCCTTCAGTATCACATTGTGTTCTGCAGTACTCCACACCCCCATCCTTCAGTAACACATCATGGTCTGTAGTACTGCTCACCCCAGCCTCCAATAGTACACAGTCTTCAGTAAAGTTGTTCACCTCACCCTTCAGTGAGATGTCATACAGTATTACCCAACGATGCCTTTAATGTCACACCATGTTCTGCAGTACTTCTCACTCCAGCCTTCAGTACCACACCATGTTCTGTAGTACTTCTCACCCCCAGCCTTTAGTGCCACACCATGTTCTGTAGTACTTCTCAGCCCCAGCCTTCAGTACCACACCATGTTCTGCAGTACTGTTCACTCCAGCCTTCAGTACCACATCATGTTCTGTACCATGTCACCTTCTGCAGTACTGCTCACCTCAGCCATCAGTATCACCCCATGTTCTGCAGTCACTGCTTGCCAGCCTTTGGCACACCAGACTTGTGGTACTTCTTATCCCTAACTTTAGTATCACCATGTTCTGCAGTACTGCTCAGCCCAGCCTTTACTATCATACAAAATTATGCAGTGTTATTCCAGCCATAACTATCACACCCTATTCCTCAGTACTGGTCTCCACAAAACAATGTGTTGCTCAACTCCAAATTACAGCACCACATCAACATCAGTAGTGCTGCTAAACTCAAAACTACAGTACATCACATACTGCAGTACAGTACAAATTCAGCCTTCATACTTCACCATAATTGTAGTAATGTTAAATCCAAGCCTCCAGTAATGCACTTTTTGTAGTAATTGCTCAACTCAGGCTTAAGTACCACACCATGTTCTGTAGTACTGCTCACCCCAGCCTTCAATGCCTCACCATGTTCTGAAGTACTGCTCACCTCCAGCCTCCAGTACCACACCTATACTTCTCAAATGTACCAAATTCCTCAGTATTTACCAGTTTTGAGGTCCAAATAACAGGGTGCCAGTGCCACAAATTCCTGAGTGGCGTCCTTAATTCCCAAATTTCCTGTTTTTTTCCCGATTTTTTGCTGATTTCATCATGTGCAGGGTCATGCATGAGGATGTCAGCTTTGTAAGCAGGCTGCCAGCCTGTCTGAATTCGGCTGAGGGCTCAGGGGGGTGTGACTGTACTGTTTATGTTTATCTTTATGGTCGGTTGGCAACGTGTTCCACTGCAGCAGCAACCAGTATCAGAATGTTCAGAGAATCACAAGAGTCAACTTAACTGGATGTACCTGACCGAGAGCAACACTGTTTTTTAGTTTTTAATTTAGATAGAGGCTTTAATTTAGACTTTAGAGCAAGGCAGGCAACCCTATGCTTCTTGTTTTGAATTTACTGTCAGACTAGTGCAGTAGCAGCAATCTCATCAAACACGGAGAGGTCAGAGGTGGTCATAAAAAAAATATATCACTAGTTTTACTTCTTCCCTGGCTCCTCCACCTCCAGGTAAAACAAAGAAAAAAGAAAATGAATGTAGTGTGGATATTATTGTCTTGTGTTGCTACATATTAAAGTTTTCCATTTTAGTCACTGAATTTGAAGATGGTATTGTTAGTAATTTTTATTTCTACGGCAAGTTTTAACCCAAGGTCTATTTGAGTACACAAGTGAGCAACTTGTAAAAGGGAGGAAGGAAGTGACTGCAGAAAGCAGATGCAAACCCTGTAAAATTGTATGAAATAATGACTGAATCCATTTCCTGTGGTAATGAATGGTTCCTATGGTGTACTAAAACATTTTAACATTTTACAGTTAGGATATTCTGTACAGAGGCTATAGGTGTTACTGTACTATTTATGTTTATCTTTATAGTTGGCAAATTGTTCTACTGCAGCAGCAGCCAGAATCAGAGAGTTCAGAAAATCAGAGAGTCACCTGGACACGGACAACCAAGAGCAGCACTGTTTTTTGTTTTAATTTAGATAGAGGCTTTAGTTTAGACTTTAGACGAAGACAAGGTAGGCAACCCCAAATCGTTCCACTTAAATTTACTGTCAGACATTATGTAGGTCACATGACTTTATTGGCAAGGTATTTAAACCTGCAATGTGATAAATGTTTTATCTTGAGAAAGCCTGGTATTTATCCAGGCGAAAGCGCTTGATGGTATTTCATTTTTATTTTTATTGCTCGAATAAAGTTTTATGCTAATTATTGCTGTCCGGTTCGTTTTCCTCAAGCCTGTGGATTTGTTTAGTTTTCTTGGTCTTGGTGTCTTTCAGTTTTCGTGACTTTGCTTTATTTGTCTACTTATTTTACATTTGTTTACCGGGTGGTACAACTGGACAGAGCTGTCTGTTTTCAGTGCAGGCCCAGGGAGAAAAGCTCCAGAACAATTGCTAACATACTACACACAAGACATTTACACGAGCATTGTGGTTTACACATTCAGTTATAAACATATAGCAGATAATAACATATGATTGCATAAGATATTTACACACACACAGTGGTTTACGCATACAATTAAAAGTATAGCGGGTAGTAATGTATGATTGTTGTTCATACAGTATGTTTAGTAGAGATAATCTTGAAGATGTACTGAAGAAAAGACAAGAAAAGAAAAACTAAAAAAGGAGAATATAGACAAGTTCATATGAGGTGCATCGACATTTTAAGGGAAAGCTTTTCAACTTAGTCCAGGGTGAGTTAGTGGGTATAGATGGGGCAGTGGGGAGTAAGCGGCAGTGAGTGGGTAAGTAACATGTGATATATAGTGCATTTGTGGGAGTTGTAAAGAGGTTGGATAGTGGGTAGGGAAAAGGAGTTAGAATATGTCAGCCAGGTGCTAGGCAGTTACAAGTAACGTGTGGTAATATATAGTGCATCTGTCAAATTAAAGATCAGTTAGGCTGAATAGTGGGTGAAAGGACCGAAAGGAGTTGAGACATGCTGAAATCCCGACAGCTGGAAGACCGACAAGTAATGTGTATATAGTGCGACTGTGGTAAGTGATAGTGAGGGATTTTGGATAGTGGGTAGGGGACAGGAGTGTGCAATAGTGAGGGATTTAGGGTTAGGGTGTGTGAAAGGTGAGTCTTGGTAGTGTCTGTGGAGTTAGGGTTTGGGTAATGTAAGTGTGTAGGGAAAGGGTTTATGTTTTAGCCAGGTGGGTTAAGTAAGTTAGGAATAGGGTGCATATATAGTGCATCTCTGGTACGGAGTTTTAGGGGTGGGTTAAGTGAGTTAGGGTTAGGGTGCAGGTAGGGTAAAGTGTGGTAGTGACCTTAGGGTTAGGGCATGTGGGAGTTTTAAGTGAGTTAGGGTTAGGGTGCAGGGAAAGGAGTTAGAATATGTCGGACCTTAGGGTTAGGGGTGGGAGTTTAAGTGAGTTAGGGTTAGGGTGCAGGTAGGGAAGTGTAGTAGTGTCGGACCTTAGGGTTAGGGTTTGGGTTAGGGCTAGTGGATATGTAATGTAGGTGTAATGTGTTTACGTTTAGTGTATAGTGCATCTGTGGGAGTTTTAAAGAGGTATTGTGTGTTGTGGGTATTTGGGAAAGGAGTTAGAATATGTCAGCCAGGTGCTAGGCAGTTGTTCTAAAGTAGACCCGGTAATATATAGTGCATCTGTGGGAGTTTTAAAGAGGAGGTTGGATAGTGGGTAGGGGAAAGGAGTTAGAATATGTCAGCCACCTGCTAGGCAGTTAAAAAGTAAAGTCTGGTAACATATAGTGCATCTGTGGGAGTTTTAAAGAGGTTGGATAGTGGGTAGGGGAAAGGAAATAGAATATGTCAGCCAGGTGCTAGGCAGTTACAAGTAATGTGTGATAATATATAGTGCATCTGTGGGAGTTTTAAAGAGGAGGTTGGATAGTGGGTAGGGGAAAGGAGTTAGAATATGTCAGCTAGGTGCTAGGCAGTTACAAGTAACATGTGATAATATACAGTGCATCTGTGGGAGTTTAAAGAGGAAGTTGGATAGTGGATAGGGGAAAGGAGTTAGAATATGTCAGCCAGGTGCTAGGCAGTTACAAGTAACGTGATAAAATATAGTAGATTTGTGGGAGTTTTAAAGTGGAGGTTGAATAGTGGGTAGGGGAAAGGAGATATAATATGTCAGCCAGGTGCTAGGCAGTTACACGTAACGTGTGGTAATATATAGCACATCTGTGGGAGATTTAAAGAGGAGGATGGATAGTGGGTAGGGGAAAGGAGTTAGAATATGTCAGCCAGGTGCTAGGCAGTTACAAGTAACGTGTGATAATATATAGTGCATCTGTGGGAGTTTTAAAGAGGAGGTTGGATAGTGGGTAGGGGAAAGGAGTTAGAATATGTCAGCCAGGTGCTAGGCAGTTACAAGTAGCGTGTGATAATATATAGTGCATCTGTGGGAGGTTTAAAGAGGAGGGTGGATAGTGGGTAGGGGAAAGGAGATATAATATGTCAGCCAGGTGCTAGGCAGTTATAAGTAACGTGTGATAATATATAGTGCATCTGTGGGAGTTTAAAGAGGAGGTTGGATAGTGGGTAGGGGAAAGGAATTAGAATATGTCAGCCAGGTGCTAGGCAGTTACAAGTAACGTGTGATAATATATAGTGCATCTGTGGGAGTTTTAAAGAGGAGGTTGGATAGTGGGTAGGGGAAAGGAGTTAGAATATGTCAGCCAGGTGCTAGGCAGTTACAAGTAACGTGTGGTAATATATAGTGCATCTGTGGGAGTTTTAAAGAGGAGGTTGGATAGTGGGTAGGGGAAAGGAGTTAGAATATGTCAGCCAGGTGCTAGGCAGTTACAAGTAATGTGTGATAATATATAGTGCATCTGTGGGAGTTTTAAAGAGGAGGTTGGATAGTGGGTAGGGAAAGGAGTTAGAATATGTCAGCCAGGTGCTAGGCAGTTACATGTAACATGTGGTAATATACAGTGCATCTGTGGGAGTTTTATAGCGGAGGTTGGACAGTGGGTAGGAGAAAGGAGTTAGAATATGTTAGCCCGGTGCTAGGCAGTTACAAGTACATGTGGTAATATATAGTGCATCTGTGGGAGTTTTAAAGAGGTTGGATAGTGGGTGGGGGAAAGGAGTTAGAATGTGTCAGCCAGGTGCTAGGCAGTTACAAGTAAATACAGTTGCGTACACTTATCGTAAAAGTAGATGTTCGAGTGTATTCACTGTTGCAGTCATTACATTTGGGTAATCTGCTGGTAGGTTGCCCTCAGTCGGACTGAATTCCAAAGTCGTGGGTCCTGCATCGGTTGCTGTCTTCTCTTCCGTGACGTCAGGTCATCAGGGATATTAAACATGCAGCCGATGCCATTTTCTTAAGTTTTTCTTGCCCCGATGTCAGGTGCCCCCCAAAAGGTAGCAATATTAAATATATATATCTATATACATGCATCAATATAAACTTTACCTTCATCTACAAGCAAATACACCACATAGGTTATAGAAGAAGGAAAGATAAACTATAGAATGATAGGGGGATGGCGGGAGGGTAACCTGGACTGCAACAGAGAATAAACTCGACAATCTACATTTATGGTAAGTGTACACAACTGTACTATGTTCTTCATGTTTCACTGTTGCAGTCATTACATTCGGGTAGAATCCCAGAAGCTATGGTTGGGAGACTGGAGCTAAACAGCATTAGGTGCAGCTATAAGGCCTTGCAGCACTGCAGTGGCAAAGCCTGCCCTGGACTTAAAGTAGAGAGGCAAATGGTAATGCTTCGTAAAGGTGTGAACAGAACTTCAAGCAGCAGCCTCTAGAATGTCTTTGGTTGGTACTCCTCTGAGAAAGGCTGCTGAAGTAGCTGCAGCTCTGGTGGAATGAGACCTAATGCCCTTGGGCACAGGTTTACCATGGTGTAAGTAGCAGAAACGGATGCAGTGGCTTATCCGCTTTGAAATTGTCTGCTTTGAGATAGCCTTTCCTTCTGATCCTGCAGCATATGACACTAATAATTGCTCAGTTTTTCTTAGAGCCTTTGTCCTGCTCAAGTAGAATCTTAGCTGTCTGTGTATGTCCAAGGAATGCAGAATTCTCTTCCCTTTGTTCTGCGGATTTGGATAAAAAGTTGGCAGATGAATTGTTTAGTTAAGAGCCACACTGGAAACCACCTTAGGCATAAAAGTAGGATTTGTCCTCAGAGATACCCTGTCTGGGTAAAATATGATAAAAGGCTCTACAGCCATGAGGGCCTGTAGCTCTGAAACTCTTCTTGCTGAAGTAATTGCTAGTAGAAGAGCTGTCTTCCATGATAAGAACTTTATATCAGCGGTAGCGGCTGGTTCAAATGGAGGCAGGGTCAGCTTTTTCAACACATAATTGAGGTCCCATGCAGGTAATGGTGATCTTCTAGGAGGCCTTAGGTTTTTGACTCCTCTAAGATACTGCTTTAGTAAAGTATCAAAAAAGATTGGTGGCTCTGTGTTGTAATGAGCCGAAATGGCAGAGGCATGGATTTTGATTGATGAGATAGATAGGCCTTTGTCAAGCATCTCAGTTAAGTATTGTAATATCTGAGGAATACTGTGGTTCTGCTTTATCAGTTCTTTGTGCTTGATTCCAAGCACAGAATCTCTTCCATTTGTCAACATAAGATTTTCTAGTACTAGGCCTTCTGGCTTCCAAAATGACATCATCACAGCTTTACTGAGAGGTGTAGTTCGTATGATTACATGATTAGGCATGCTGCCAGGTTCACAGTCTGTAGTTGATTGTGCAGGATTTGATTGTTTTGCTGGGACAGTAGTTGTGGTCTTTGAGGCAAGGTCCACGCTGCGTATTGAGACAAGTTCCTTAGGATTGGGCACCAGTACTGGCGGGACCAGTCCGGGGCAATTAATATCATCTTTGGCTTCTCTTGTCTGACTTTTAGGAGGACCTTGGGTATAAGAGGCAGAGGCGAAAATGCATAAACTGACAGTTTTTTTCCAACTGAAAGATAGAGCATCCACTTTCCATGCTTGTCTGTGATAAGTCCTTTTGCAGAATCTTTTCAACTGATAAATTTGAGGGGAGGCAAATAGATCTATGTCTTGGCTCCCCCATTTCTCTGTTATCATGCTGAATACTTGTGGATTTAGTTTCCACTTGTGAGGATCCATAAGGTTTCTGCTTAAATCGTCTGCCAGTGTTCTGTTTTCCTGGTAGGAATTGAGCTTGAAGATTTATTTGGTAGGCCAAAGCTGTGTCCCTCAGTGCCATGGCTAATCTGCAAAGAGGGTATGAGTGCGTGCCCCCTTGCTTGTTTATATACCACATGACTGTGGTGTTGTCAGTCTTTATCAGTAGTTGTCCTGGATTAAGTAAGTTCTTGAAGGCTGTTAAGGCATTTTGAACAGCTAGCATCTCTTTCTGGTTTATATGTAGATGCATTTGATTTGGTACCCATATGCCCTGAATGCATCTTCCTGCCATGTGGGCCACTCAGGCATAATCTGGTGTGTCTGTTGTTAAGGTTTGGCTGGCAGGGGGTAGAGTGAAGGGCCATCCCAAGTTTTGGTGACAGGCCTTTGCCTACCATAGAAACTCCTGTTGCAGGCAGGGGATGAGAGGAATCAGTTTCCAGACTGTGTGAATGTTGACTCCATAAACTTTTTAGGTACCATTGAAGTTTCCTCATATGCAGTCTTGCATATGGAATAAGTAGGATGCAGGATGCCATGTAGTCCAGAGCCTGCAGAATTTGTCTTGCAGAAGACTGGGTTTTTGTTGCCATCAGGTTGAAGTAAGTAGTCAGTTGCCTTTGTCTGGTGTGAGGTAAGCCATCTGGGTAGTTGTATGCAAGCTTGCACCCAGGAATGTTATCTTTTGAGAGGGTATCAGTTGTGATTTCTTTTCATTTATTGTGTACACTAGGCATGCTAGAAGCCTTTTCACAAACGCCAGATGTCGTAGAAGAGTGTCCTTATTCTCTGCTTGAATGAGACAGTCGTCCAAGTAAGGATATATTTGAATATTTCTTTATCTGCAAAATGCAATTACTGGTGCCAGGCACTTTGCAAAGACCCTGGGCGCAGTAGATAAGCCAAAGGATAGTGCAGAGAATTGGTAATGCATTAAGCCAGCCTTGAATCTGAGATATCTTCTGCACAACTGTCATACTGGGACATGCAGTTATGCCTCTTTTAAGTCTAAAGTCACCAGCCAAGCATTCTTGCCCAGCATGGGCAGAAGCTGTTGCAAAGTGAGCATTTTAAATTTTGGAATGTCCAGGTATGTGTTCAAAATCGATAAATCCGGTATTGGCCGCCAGGCCTTATCCTTTCTGGGTACCAAGAACAGTCTTGAGTAAAAACCTTGTCCTTTTTCCTGTTCTGGTACTGTCTGAATGGCCCCCATATCCACGAGGGACGTAACCTATTTCTGTGCCTCTGCCCATTGGTTTCTTGGCAGATCTGGACAACCATTTGTCATTGGCAGAGTGTGGAAATGGAATCTGTATCCCTGTGATATGATGTTCAGTACCCACTTGTCCCAGGTTATTAACTGCAAATTTTGAGCAAGAAGTGCTAATTTTCCCCCTATGGGTGCTGCCAAAAGATAAGTGCTTGTTGTAGGCAGAGGGAAGTCATTGGGATTGCTTTCTGTAGGTTTGTGCTTTATCTCCTCCAGATTTGGAGGTGGATGCGCCCCATTGCTTTGACCTGGAGTCTTGAGACTGGTACCTGGAACTCTTAGGGCATCTGGATTTGCCCCTTTGAGCTCTGTCTGACACTGGAAAGGACCAAGGTGGCTGCACTTGTAAAAAATCTTTAACACTTTGCATAGACTTAGCTTTGTCTTCCATTTTCTTTAAAACCTCTTTTGCCTTAATACCAAACAGAGAATCATGCTGTAAAGGAGCATCTAGCAATTTAGCTTTAACATGATCAGGCAAATGTTGTTCCTTTAACCAGGCATGCCTCCTAATCACAGATCCAGTAACTGCGGCCCTGCAGGAGGCCTCTAAAGAATCAAACCCACATTGCAAAGTATGCTTTCCAACTTGTTTAGCTGCATGCAATAATTCCTGCAAGTCCTTATTTTCTGCACATTCTGAAATCAACATAATTTTCTGTTTCAGCAATCCCATAACATGTTGTTGGTACTTAAACATATGAAATTGAGAGTTTAAGGCCCTGATTGCCAAGGTTGCAGATGTATAAACCTTTTTTCCTCATCTCTCCAGCGCCCTTGAGTCTCTGTCGGAGGGGGTAGGGTTTTTTGCTGTTGAGGACTTAACTCCCTTTGGACCCTGTGAAATAGTTTCAGGATCAGCAGCAGGGTTTCTAAATAAAAATTTATGAGAGTCAGTGACTCTGTAATAACTGTTAGGCTTACTGGGAGCCGGAGGTAAAGAGTCAGGGGTCAGGCTTGACTCCGAAAAAACATCATCTACAATGTCTAACACATGGGGAATGGCTAAAGGCTTGTGCTGAGGGAGAAGGAGGAAATCCCTGAGCCTCTTTTTTGATTCTGAGAAGCCTTGACTCTCCCAGTGAAAATGCTCCATCAAAGTATGCAAGGTTTCTCCAAATGAATAATCCTCAGGAGGAGATGCAGATGGAATAGACTCCTCAGTATCAGAATCCTCATAGGGAGGTATAGATAATTCCTGATCAGAAGAGGAATCAGAAGAAATAGAAACCTGATCTGAAGATTCATAGTCAGTGTCTTGCTTAGGCCTCTTATCTGGAGGGGGATGGGTACCCCTGATCAAGGTAATAAGGTCTTCAGCCATTTTAATCATCTGTTTTTTAGGCATAGAGGCCTGTGCACGTGGCTCAGGCGTCAGATTTTTAGTTTTAGAAGGTGTCTTTGCCTTTGGTTTTGCAGCTTTTGTCGGTTTGATATAAATATGTTGAGGTCTGAATACACCCTCAGAAGCCGGTGCCTGCTCAGCGGCTCCGGACCCACCCGTGGGAGATACATCTGTCAGTCCAATACCTTGAGTATCTTGCGGCATGCCGGACTCCACATGGGTGTCGGTAGAGGCCTGCGACTCGAAGGTAGTGGGTATCAGGGGCTACGAAAGTGCCTCACTGAGTACCGGCGACTGGCTTAGGAGAAGCTTTGTCGTCAGTTTTGGATCTCAACTGCCTTTCTCTGTCCTTTTATTTGCGTTTTTTATGTACTCCGGTAGTCGGATTGCTATCCGACGACATCTCTGGGTAGTTAAATCTGTTTCTAAAATACTTAGATGCAAAAATTTACCGACGCTTAATAGTGCGTTGGTTAAATCTAGCACAAAACCGACAGCCAGGCACATTGTGATCAGGGCCTAGGCAAGGAATACAGTATAAATGGAAATCCTTATCAGGTATTTGCTTCCCACAAGTAATACAATTATTAACTTTTTCTGACATCATAAAAAGCAAGAAAAAAGTTTCCCCAACAGGGTACTTAGCTGTATTGAAGACTTCAGTTCTGAAACTCAAGCGCGAATATTTCAGTAGTCGGCCGACCGGCACGCGAAATGCTTCTGCTTCGGGCACCGCATGGCAAGAAAGACTAAAGAAAATGACGTCGGCTACATGTTTTATACCCCTAACGACCTGACGTCACAGAAGAGAAGACAGCAACCGACGCAGGACCCAAGACTTTGGAATTCAGGCCGACTGAGGGCATCCTGCTAGCAGATTACCCAAATGTAATGACTGCAACAGTGAAACACGAAGAACATCGTGTGATAATATATAGTGCATCTGTGGGAGTTTTAAAGAGGTTGGACAGCAGGTAGGGGAAAGGAGTTAGAATATATCAGCCAGGTGCTATGTTACAAGTAAAGTACAGTTGTGTACACTTACCATAAATGTAGATGTTTGAGTGTATTCACTGTTGCAGTCATCACCATTGGGTTATCCTGCTGGCAGGCTACCCTCAGTCGGCCAGAATTCCAAAGTCTAGGTCCGGCATTGGTTGCTGTCGCCTCTTCCCTGATGTCAGTGCACCAGGGGTATAAAAGACGCAGCTGACGCCATTTTCCTCAGTTTTTCTTGCCCCAGATGTCAGGTGCCCCCAAAAGGGTTGGCTAAAAATATGTCAATAAAACATGCATGCACCAAAGTATATATTTTGCCTTCATCTACAAGCGAATATGCCACATAGGTTGTATAGTATAGAGAAGTACAGATAAGTTCCAGCAAAGAAATGGGGGATGGCGGGTGGGTAACCTGGACTGCAACACTGAATACATTCGAACATCTACATTTATGGTAATTGTACACAACTGTACTATGTTCTCCGTGTTTCACTGTTGCAGTCATTATCATTGGGTTGAATCCCAAAGCTAAGGTGGGGAGGTTGGAGCTAAATAGCATTAGAAGCGGCTATAAGGCCCTGCAGAACTGCAGTGGCAAAGCCTGCCCTGGATTTATAGTAGAGTGGTAAATGATAGTGTTTTGTGAAGGTGTGCACTGAACTCCAAGTAGCAGCCTCTAAAATGTCTTTGGTTGGTACTCCCCTGAGGAAGGCTGCTGAAGTGGCTGCTCCTCTGGTTGAATGTGGCCTAATGCCCTTAGGTACTGACTTGCCATGTAGTGAACAGCAGAAACGAATGCAGTGGCCTATCCACTTTGAAACAGTCTCCTTTGAGATAACCCTTCCTTGTGATCCTGCAGCAAATGCCACTAGTAGTTGCTCTGTCTTTCTGAAAGCTTTGGTTCTGTTCAAATAGAAGCATAGTTGTTTGTATATGTCCAAAGAATGCAGATTTCTCTCCCCCTTATTCTGTGGGTGTGGAAAAAAGGTAGGCAAATGATTAGTTTGGTTAAGGGCCACACTGGACACTACCTTAGGCATAAATGTTGGGTTTGTCCTCAGAGAAACCTTGTCTGGATAAAAAATGATAAAAGGTTCCATAGCCATGAGTGCCTGTAACTCTGAGACTCATCTTGCATAAGTTATTGCAAGGAGCAGAGACGTTTTCCAAGATAAAAACTTTATATCAGCTGTAGCGGCTGGCTCAAAAGTGGGCAGGGTGAGTTTTTCCAAGACATAATTGAGGTCCCATGCAGGTGTTGGTGATCTCCTTCGAGGCCTTAAATTCTTTGCACCTCTGAGGTACTGCCTTAACAAAGGATGAGAAAAGATTGGTGTCTCTGTATTGTAATGAGCCGAAATGGCAGAGGCATGAATTTTTATAGATGAAAAGGATAGGCCTTTGTCCAGCATCTCAGTCAAGCATTGCAAAATCTGAGGAATATTTGGAACAGCTGTGTCAATTCCTTGTGCCTGGTTCCAAGCACAGAATCTCTTCCATTTTCCAGCATAGGATTTTCTAGTACTAGGCCTCCTGGCTTCCAAAATGACATCCATCAACGCTTTAGTGAGAGGTATGCTTTGTATGACTACATTATCTGCCATGCTGCCAGATTTAAGGTCTTGAGTTGGCTGTGCAGGATCTGATTGTTCTGCTGGGACAGTAGATGAGGCACTTGAGGTAAGGTCCAGGCTGGGCATTGAGACAAGTTCCTTAGGATTGGACACCAGTACTGGCGTGGCCAGTCTGGGGTAATCATTATCATTTTTGGCTTCTCCTGTCTGACCTTTAGGAGTACCTTGAGGAGGAGAGGCAGAGTTGGAAAGGCATAAACTGTTAAGTTTTTCCAGCTGAAAGATAGGGCATCCACATTCCATGCTTGTCTGTGAAAATTCCTTGTGCAGAATCTCTTCAGTTGGCAGTTGTGAGGTGAGGCAAATAGATCTATGTCCGGGCATCCCCATTTCCTTGTTACCATGCTGAAGACTTGTGGATCCAACTTCCACTCGTGGGGATCCATGAGGTTTCTGCTTAGTTTATCTGCCAGAGTATATTTCTTTCCTGGCAGGAATTGTGCCTGCAGATGTACTTGTAAGTGAATGCTGTGTCCCACAAAGTCATGGCTAGTCTGCAAAGGGGGTAAGAATGAGTGCCTCCCTGCTTGTCTATATACCACATGACCGTGGTATTGTCTGTCTTTATCAGTAGTTGTCCCAGATGTAGTAGGTCGTTGAAGGCTGTCAGGGCATTTTGAACAGCTAGCATCTTTTTGATTGATATGTAGATGCATTTGGTTTGTGGACCATGTGCCTTGAATACATCTTCCTGCCATGAGGGCTCCCCAGGCATAATCCGAAGCATCCATTGTTAATGTCTGTGTAGCTGGGGGTAGAGTGAATGGCTGTCCCTTGTTCTGGTGACAGGCCTTCGCCCACCATTGAAACTCCTGTTGCAGGCAGGGTATGAGAGTAACTGTTGTTTCCAGGCTGTGGCAATGTTGAGTCCAAACACTTTTTAGGTACCAGTGAAGTTTCCTCATATGCAGTCTTGCATATGGAATTAGTAGAATGCAGGATGCCATGAAGCCCAAAGCCTGCAGAATTTTTCTTGCAGATGACTGGGCTTTTGTTGCCAACAGTTTGAAATAGGTAGTCAGTTGCCTTTGTTTGTCTGGTGTGAGATAAGCCATCTGGGCAGTTGTATTTAAGCTTGCACCCATGAATACTATCTCTTGAGAGGGTACTAGTTTTGATTTTTGTTCACTGACTGTGTACCCTAGGCATGGTAGTAATCTCTTTACAAACATCAGATGCTGTAGTAGAATATCCTTGTTCTCTGCTTGAATGAGGCAGTCATCCAAGTAAGGATATATTTGTATTCCTCTTTGTCTGCAGTATGCAATTACTGGTGCCAGGCACTTTGTGAAGTCCCTGGGCGCAGTAGATAAGCCAAAGGGCAGTGCAGAAAATTGGTAGTGCATTGAGCCAGCTTTGAATCTGAGGTATCTTCTGCATGTTTGTCTGACTGGGACATGCAGGTATGCCTCTTTTAAATCTAAAGCCACAAGCCAAGCCTTCTTGCCAAACATGGGCAGAAGCTGCTGTAATCAACATTTTGAATTTTGGAATATCCAGGTATGTGTTTAGAATAGATAGGTCCAGTACTGGTCTCCAGGCTTTGTCCTTTCTGGGTACCAAGAACAGTCTGGAGTAGAATCCTTGTCCCTGCTCTTGCTCTGGTACTCGTTGAATGGCCCTCATGTCCATGAGGGGATGAGACTTGTTTTTCTGCCTCTGCCCACTGATGTTTTGGCAGGTCTGGCCAACCGTTTGCCCTTGGCAGGGTATGGAAGTGAAACTTGTAGCCTTGTGACACTATGTTTAAGACCCATTTGTCCTGGGTTATTATGTGCCAATTTTGAGAAAAAAGTGCTAGTTTTCCCCCTAAACTTGCTGCCTGAAGATAAGTGCTTGGCGCAGGCAGGGGGAAGTCATTGGGACTGTTTCCTGTATGGCTGTGATTTGTCTTCTCCAGTTTTGGAGGTAGAAGCACCTCATTGTTTAGACCTGTACGAACCTTGGGGCTGGGATCTGCCTCTAGGGCATCTGTATCGGCCCCTCTGTGGCCTGTCTGACACTGGAAAGTACCAATTCTTTGTAGGCCAGTTTCTACTAAAACTGGGAGGCTGTACCTGCAAGAAATCCTTGACTGTTTGCATAGATTTAGCTTTGTCCTCCATTTTCTTCAACACCTCTTCTGCTTTAACACCAAAGTATCATGCTGTAATGGAGCATCTAATAGTTTTGCTTTAACAGGATCAGGCAGATTCTGTTCTTTTAACCAAACATGCCTCCTAATGACAGAACCTGTAACAGTGGCCCTGCAGGAGGCCTCCAGAGAATCAAACCTTAGCACGGATATAAATAGGACGTGCTGGAGGGATATTTATTTATCAGACAGAGATATGCATGCTGTGGAAAATCGGTCCCGTCCATGTGAGGCAGAGAGCACCTGACTCTGTTCAAGAATTCATGAGACTGGATGGGAGATCGAGGAGGTTTACCCTAGGAATCATCCTGTGTCACTGCTGGACAGAGGCACAACAAACTAATGGGCACAGTATTTTTCATATAAGGGTGGCGGTTACAATAATTTGGGCTAGCAATAATTTGCCTTTAGGGCCTTAGGGCAGATAGCCTAGTATAAACCTATGAACCTATGAACCTAAAACCACATTGCCAAGTAAGTTTCCCCACTTGTTCAGCTGCATGCAATAAATCCTGCATTTCTTTGTTTTCAGCACATTCTGAATTTGTCAACAATTTCTGTTTAAGCAGTGACATAAGATATTGCTGATATTTAAGCATATGAAATTGGCAATTTAAAGCTCTTACAGCCAAGGTAGCAGAAGTGTAAATCTTTTTGCCCCATCTGTCCAGGGCCTTAGAATCCCTATCAGAGGGGATAGGGTTTTTTGCAGTGGAAGCCTTGACACCTTTGGAACCCTGAGAGATAGTTTCTGGGTCAGCAGCAGGGTTTTTATAAAGAAATTTATGAGAGTCAGGAACCCTGTAGTATCTGTCTGGCTTAACAGGGGCTGGTGGTAAAGAGTCTGGAGATAGACTGGACTCTGAAAATACATCATCTACAATGTCTAAAACACGTGGGATAGCAAGGGGCCTGTGCTGAGGCAATAAAAGGAAGTCTCTGAGCCTTTTCTTGGATTCTGAGTAATCTTGGCTCTCCCAGTGGAAATGCTCCCTCATAGTATGCAGTGTCTCCCCAAAAGAATAATCCTCAGGAGGAGAGGCTGAAGGGATAGATTCTTCAGCATCAGAATCCTCATAGGGAGGAATAGAATATTCCTGTTCAGAGGAGGAATCAGAGGAAATGGAAACCTGGTCTGAAGATTCGTATTCTGTCTCTTGCCTAGGCCTCTTATCAGGAGGGGGATGAGAACCACTGATCAAAGTAATTAGGTCTTCGGCCATTTTAAGCATCTGTTTTTTAGGCATGGTGGGCTGTCCAGGAGAATGCTGTACTTGTTTCTTTGTCTTTAGAGCTGCTTTAGTCTTTGCCTTTGAAGAGAAGTAGGTTTCACATATAACTGTGTAGGCCTGAAAACACCCTCAGAAGCCGATGCCTGCTCAGCGGCTCCAGACCCATCTGAGGGAATCGTTTCTGAGAGTCCAATACCTTGAGTTTCCAGTGGCCTAGTCGGCTCCACGTAGGAGTCGGAAGTGGCCTGTGGCTCTGAGGTAGCGGGTGTCAGGGGCTGTGAAAGCACCTCACTGAGAACCGGAGAAAGGCATAGCGGAAGCCTCGTCATCGGTTTAGATCTCAGATGCCTGTCCTTTTCTTTTTCTTTGCACTTTTTATAAACTCCGGTAGTCGGCTGTTCCAACGGCATTATATAATTAAATCTTCTGCCAAAGTAATGGAATGCAAAATCGTACCGACGCTTAATAGTGGGTTGGTTAAATCTAGCACAAAACCGACAACTAGCAACGTTGTGATCAGGGCCTAGGCAAGGAATACAGTAAGAATGAAAGTCCTTATGAGGTATTTGCTTCCCACAAGAAATACAATTATTAACTTTTTCTGACATCGGTCTGGAGCAAGAAAAAAGTTTCCCCAATGGGGTACTTAGCTTTAATGAAGACGTCGGATCTGAAATTCAAATTTGAAAATCTCAGGAGTCGGCCGACCGGCACTTGCGAACTGCTTTTGCTTCGGGTACCGCGTGGCCAAAAAGACTGAGGAAAATGACGTCGGCTGCATCTTTTATACCCCTGGCGCACTGACGTCAGGGAAGAGGCGACAGCAACCGATGCCGGACATAGACTTTGGAATTCTGGCCGACTGAGGGTAGCCTGCCAAAAAGATAACACAATGGTAATGACTGCAACAGCGCAACACAAAGAACATTGTGTGATAATATATAGTGCATCAGTGGGAGTTTTAAAGAGGAGGTTGGATAGTGGGTAGGGGAAAGGAGTTAGAATATGTCAGCCAGGTGCTAGGCAGTTACAAGTAACGTGTGGTAATATATAGTGCATCTGTGGGAGTTTTAAAGAGGAGGTTGGATAGTGGGTAGGGGAAAGGAACTAGAAACAAACCACTGATAAGAGCCTTCAGACGGCACAAGCAAATTAATAGTAAAATTTTATATGTTAAGCGCTTTTCCTTTGTAGATAAAACAAACTTCATCAGACATAATGTAGATCTTGAAATCAATCATATATATAGAGGTAATTAGCCAATCAATTCATCAAGTACACATAATAAATGAGCTGCATTTAACAGTTAAAAAAAACTTTTTAAAGGGGTAAGCACCTAAACAAAGACTCCACTCTCACTATTTTGAAATGTGCATATAAAAAAATATATATGACGCACAGTGAAACCAAAACTGTACTACAAAATATTATAACACCATACAATTAATTATTAAAAATTCATGATGAACAAAAATATAAACAAGAAAACTTTAAAAAAAAGAATATATATAATAATAAAAATATAAATATATAAAAGTATATAGAGAACTTATACATATATAAATATGTAATAAAATAATTCATATGAAAAAAGCAAACATGAAATACCAAGTACAAATCATCTTATTAAACTTTTGATTTTCAAAATACTACTGATAGAACAACCCTCATTCAAACCGGGGGAGTTATACGCATTCAACCTAATCTGCCATATAAGCTCAAGTTCTTCTAATCTAAGTGAATCAGAACCACCCCGAGGATTATGAGAAACTTGGTCTATTACAGTGAATTTAAAACTATGATTGGGACATTGAACTATATGTTTAGCTAGTGCATTTTCAAGTTTATGCTTTTTAATGGCATACAAATGCTCATACATACGGCCACGGAGCCTTCTTTCCGTTTTACCAACATAGTAGGCCAAACATGACTGGCATTGAGCCAAATAGACAACCATTTTCGAATTGCAGTTAACTCTCTGCTTCAAATAATATTGAAAATTATGAATACAGAATCTATTAGATTCGGAAACATAAGAACAGTAATTACAAGCCTGACATTTGTACATACCAGCTGTTCTAACAGGAGTTCTTACATGATGTTCATAATAGGCTTTAAGGTTTTTACCTCTTTTATAAGTCACGGTAGGACGTTCACCTACACTTGAGTATACACTCTTGTCATTTTTAAAGATTTCCCAATTTTTTAACAAAATCTGGAAACAATCTCTACTATTAAGATTATAAGTTGTGACAAAAGAAGAAACACCCGTGCTTCTTTTCAAGGACTTAACAGGTACATCAAGAGGCATTAACGGGAAGGTGGCCACCCTGTTAGAAGTATTAAATGAATTATTCAAAATGGGTTCATAAAAATGGCTCTGACGTTTAATTGATACTTCATCAATGATTTCGTCAACCATGTATTCAGGATATCCACGATGGACAAACATCCCTCTAATATACAAACACTCAGTATTAAAAATGTGGTCTAAAGTAGTATCTGGCCGGACAAGTTGACCCTTAATTATAGCCCGTTTTTGGTGCAGTGGATGGCAACTGGAAAAATGTAGCAATGAGTTGCAGTATGTATTTTTTCCAAAGATAGAAGCTGTAAGTTTTTGAAGGGAATAATCTTTAGACAGAAGAACATCAAGATAGGAAATAGAATCTATGTTGAAAGTGTGTGTGAACTTCAGAAAGTTGGTGGTGGAATTAAAATATTCAACAACCGACTCACTGAGGGAACTGTCACCAACCAACAGAATGAAAATGTCATCCAAATAACGGGTATAAAATATGAACTAGTCATGAAACACACAATTGTTGATAACAAACAGGTGTTCCCAATGGGCCATTACCATGTTTGCAACACTTGCCCCACATGGAGAACCCATGGCAACACCAATTTTTTGAAGGTAAAAGTTCCCTTCAAAGGTAAAATAATTATTGTCAAGAATTATATCCAATAATTCTTGAACCAAATTACATTCAATTTTGGTACATCCCTGAAGTTTTAAAACTTCAGCAACCCATTCTAAAGCTATGTCATATGGTATACATGTATAGAGGTCCTTTACGTCGATGGTTAAAAAATTATATCTAGGGTTAAACTCCAGTTGATTGACTCTATTTAGAAACATCCACGAATCTTTACAGATTTGTGTCAAGTTAACTAAATATTTTTGTAAAATAGAGTCAACAACCTTAGCACATGGATAAGTAGGAGATCCTCTACCATCAACTAAAGGGCGCATTGGTGGATTTTTAAGATCCTTGTGGATCTTAGGTATGCCAAAAAAACAAGGAAATTTAGGATAGGAAGTTGACATAAAGTTGTATATATGCTGGGTTATTCTACCCTCGATGAACATGTCTTCAATGGCATTCTTAGTTGTTAGGTAAGCTTTATTAACTTCTGACAATGAACTCTCAATATAGGAAGGTGGATGCAGTAAGTGTAATATCCTTTTGTTATAATCACACTTGTCAAATACCACTACACCACCCCCTTTATCAGGTTTACACAGCCTGATATCATTCAATTGTATAAAGTCAAGGCATTCCCTTTCTTTAGAATACGTGTTACCATGAAAACCCTTAAACTGCCCGGACTGGGCACTATTACGAATATCAAGTTCGCAAACAAGCTCGAAGATTTGTAATAGGGGATGTAGTGGGGGATTGAATGTACTAGAAATCCTGAAGTTGTTAATGTCAGTCGAGGCCATGTTCCCCATCATTAAGTTCAAATTAAGTTTTCTAGTGAACAATTTTAAATCAATAATTGTTTTAACAACATCAAGTTTCAACGGTGGTACATACGTATTCCCCTTAGCGAGTAACTCAATCAATTCTGGAGAAAAATCAACTGAAGAAAAGTTATAAACCTTAAAGTCACCACTTAAATTATACAATATAATAGGACTATCAGGTGTTAAAGCTGAACCTTCTTCGACTGGACAAACATAATTAATCGCAGCTACTGCAGGGTTAGTCAAAACATTAACACAGTCAGACACTGAAGATATATAAGGAACATGTGTAACTGCTGTTAAAGCCAAAATGTCAAATTTGTCTGAAACATTAGAATAAGGACAAACATCACAAGTTAGTTGTACTTCTGCTTCTTTTTCTTGTTGATGTATCCCGTTTGTTGTTTTTGTCTTTCTCCTAAAAAATTAGGGTCATTAGATCTTAGATTGTAATGTCCAGACCTATTACCATGTTGCGTTAACTCATTTTTACCAGACATAGATTGAGCAGACTCATCTAAGTTAATAATGTCAGGAGAAACATTGTCAACCACATGGTATATCACTTTATTAGATGCAGTATTTCCTTTACTAACTCCAGGATGACCTGAATTGGTAGACCCCTGCCATACTTGTGCTAGAGAAGGTCGAGGGTATGCAGTTCCGTCATTATAGGTTCATACTAAGCTAACTGCTCTTGTGAGCCACTTGCCTAGCCAGCTATCCCTTGTGAGACTCAAACCCTGCACCTTGTGTTTGTAAGGCAAATACCTTAACCATTAGGCCACCCTCCCAACCCTATGCTTTCATGTCTCTGTCAAGTTTTTTAACCTTGTTACCCTTTAGCTTATTTAAGTATTGATCGATGCTAGAAAAAATCCTATTATATTCATACTTGTAACGGAAAAATTCAGCATTGAGTTTAATCTTTTCATTAAGTTCACACACCAATATAGTAAGGTTAACTACAGACAAGGAGTAATGTTTAGACATTAATTCAAGTAGTTTGAGACCTTGACGGTCAAACAAAACCAATAATTCCTTGTGAAAAGTAGAATTAGCCTCTAAACCAGTGGGAAATTGTGAATGCCTCAAGCCTTTAGGTACAATTTTATGCTTGAGGCATTCCTGGAAATAAGAAATTTCCAGTTGAGTTTTCCTTAATTTAACAGATAATTTATCCAGTTCCTTAAGGTTAGTTGCAATCCCCAGTTGTTCATTATCCATATCTGTACCACGTTGTGGTACATCATTTGTCGATGAACCAAAAGCAAAGTTGCAAGCCAACCAGTTATTAATATTGAAAGAGAAACCATCTTTTACCATATTAGATGAAACTGCTTCGGTTAACGGTAGTCCTACAACAGGTTTCAACAATGGAACTGCTGCTGAGTTTGAAGAAGAAATAAGTAGTCCGGTATTTCCACGGTCATCCCCACTGTTGTTACAGCCTGTCAGCACTTGTTGTTGACTATATCCACTCAGTTCACAAGCCGGAATACTCCTCTGCCCGCAAGGGATGTTGTAAAATGAAGAACCAGGTGATAAACCTTGACCGGCAGCACGGACTGCTTCAGCTGCAGTGTTTCCACTAGAAGAACTAGAAGGTTGTGAGTGAGGTACTTTCTGCATGTCGTAATGACGTTCCAAGTTACCCAAACGTGCCATGAGACAATCTAAGCGCGAAATTAGAAAGTTGAAATTCTTATTCTCCAAATCCAGAGCTTTTAACGGTGCCAACCCACACAACTCATCTCCATTCTTTAACAGTTCAGGAGTATTAATAAAAAGCGTGCCACTGTCCTCCGACTCAACACCAGACACCATGTATAAAACTGGTAACTCAAACAGCGAAAAGACAAACTGGAACTAGAAACAAACCACTGATAAGAGACTTCAGACGGCACAAGCAAATTAATAGTAAAATTTAATATGTTAAGCGCTTTTCATTTGTAGATAAAACAAACTTCATCAGACATAATGTAGATCTTGAAATCAATCATATATATAGAGGTAATTAGCCAATCAATTCATCAAGTACACATAATAAATGAGCTGCATTTAACAGTTAAAAAAAACTTTTTAAAGGGGTAAGCACCTAAACAAAGACTCCACTCTCACTATTTTGAAATGTGCATATAAAAATATATATATGACGCACAGTGAAACCAAAACTGTACCACAAAATATTATAACACCATACAATTAATTATTAAAAATTAATGATGAACAAAGTATAAACAAGAAAACTTTAAAAAAAAGAATATATATAATAATAAAAATATAAATATATAAAAGTATATAGAGAACTTATAAATATATAAATATGTAATAAAATAATTCATATGGAAAAAGCAAACATGAAATACCAAGTACAAATCATCTTATTAAACTTTTGATTTTCAAAATACTACTGATAGAACAACCCTCATTCAAACCGGGGGAGTTATACGCATTCAACCTAATCTGCCATATAAACTCAAGTTCTTCTAATCTAAGTGAATCAGAACCACCCCGAGGATTATGAGAAACTTGGTCTATTACAGTGAATTTAAAACTATGATTGGGACATTGAACTATATGTTTAGCTAGTGCATTTTCAAGTTTATGCTTTTTAATGGCATACAAATGCTCATACATACGGTCACGGAGCCTTCTTTCCGTTTTACCAACATAGTAGGCCAAACATGACTGGCATTGAGCCAAATAGACAACCATTTTTGAATTGCAGTTAACTCTCTGCTTCAAATAATATTGAAAATTGTGAATACAGAATCTATTAGATTCGAAAACATAAGAACAGTAATTACAAGCCTGACATTTGTACATACCAGCTGTTCTAACAGGAGTTCTTACATGATGTTCATAATAGGCTTTAAGGTTTTTACCTCTTTTATAAGTCACGGTAGGACGTTCACCTACACTTGAGTATACACTCTTGTCATTTTTAAAGATTTCCCAATTTTTAATTGTGTTTCATGGCCAGTTCATATTTTATACCCGTTATTTGGATGACATTTTCATTCTGTTGGATGGTGACAGTTCCCTCAGTGAGTCAGTTGTTGAATATTTTAATTCCACCACCAACTTTCTGAAGTTCACACACACTTTCAACGTAGATTCTATTTCCTATCTTGATGTTCTTCTGTCTAAAGATTATTCCCTTCAAAAACTTACAGCTTCTATCTTTAGAAAAAATACATACTGCAACTCATTGCTACATTTTTCCAGTTGCCATCCACTGCACCAAAAACGGGCTATAATTAAGGGTCAACTTGTCCGGGCCGCTCGTATTACTACTTTAGACCACATTTTTAATACTGAGTGTTTGTATATTAGAGGGATGTTTGTCCATCGTGGATATCCTGAATACATGGTTGACGAAATCATTGATGAAGTATCAATTAAACGTCAGAGCCATTTTTATGAACCCATTTTGAATAATTCATTTAATACTTCTAACAGGGTGGCCACCTTCCCGTTAATGCCTCTTGATGTACCTGTTAAGTCCTTGAAAAGAAGCACGGGTGTTTCTTCTTTTGTCACAACTTATAATCTTAATAGTAGAGATTGTTTCCAGATTTTGTTAAAAAATTGGGAAGTCTTTAAAAATGACAAGAGTGTATACTCAAGTGTAGGTGAACGTCCTACCGTGACTTATAAAAGAGGTAAAAACCTTAAAGCCTATTATGAACATCATGTAAGAACTCCTGTTAGAACAGCTGGTATGTACAAATGTCAGGCTTGTAATTACTGTTCTTATGTTTCCGAATCTAATAGATTCTGTATTCACAATTTTCAATATTATTTGAAGCAGAGAGTTAACTGCAATTCGAAAATGGTTGTCTATTTGGCTCAATGCCAGTCATGTTTGGCCTACTATGTTGGTAAAATGGAAAGAAGGCTCCGTGACCGTATGTATGAGCATTTGTATGCCATTAAAAAGCATAAACTTGAAAATGCACTAGTTAAACATATAGTTCAATGTCCTAATCATAGTTTTAAATTCACTGTAATAGACCAAGTTTCTCATAATCCTCGGGGTGGTTCTGATTCACTTAGATTAGAAGAACTTGAGCTTATATGGCAGATTAGGTTGAATGCGTATAACTCCCCTGGTTTGAATGAGGGTTGTTCTATCAGTAGTATTTTGAAAATCAAAGTTTAATAAGATGATTTGTACTTGGTATTTCATGTTTGCTTTTTTCATATGAATTATTTTATTACATATTTATATATTTATAAGTTCTCTATATACTTTTATATATTTATATTTTTATTATTATATATATTCTTTTTTTTAAAGTTTTCTTGTTTATATTTTTGTTCATCATGAATTTTTAATAATTAATTGTATGGTGTTATAATATTTTGTAGTACAGTTTTGGTTTCACTGTGCGTCATATATATTTTTTTATATGCACATTTCAAAATAGTGAGAGTGGAGTCTTTGTTTAGGTGCTTACCCCTTTAAAAAGTTTTTTTAACTGTTAAATGCAGCTCATTTATTATGTGTACTTGATGAATTGATTGGTTAATTACCTCTATATATATGATTGATTTCAAGATCTACATTATGTCTGATGAAGTTTGTTTTATCTACAAACGAAAAGCGCTTAACATATTAAATTTTACTATTAATTTGCTTGTGCCGTCTGAAGTCTCTTATCAGTGGTTTGTTTCTAGTTCCAGTTTGTCTTTTCGCTGGTAGGGGAAAGGAGTTAGAATATGTCAGGCAGGTGCAAGGCAGTTACAAGTAACGTATGATAATATATAGTGCATCTGTGGGAGTTTTAAAGAGGAGGTTGGATAGTGGGTAGGGGAAAGGTGTTAGAATATATCATCCAGGTGCTAGGCAGTTACAAGTAACGTGTAATAATATATAGTGCATCTGTGGGGGTTTTAAAGAAGAGGTTGGATAGTGGGTAGGAGAAAGGAGTTACAATATGTCAGCCAGGTGCTGGGCAGTTACAAGTAACGTGTGACAATACATAGTGCATCTCTGGGAGTTTTAAAGAGGGTTGATAGTGGATAGGGGAAAGTAGTTAGAATATGTCAGCCAGGTGCTAGGCAGTTACATGTAACGTGTGATAATATATAGTGCATCTGTGGTAGTTTTAAAGAGGAGGTTGGATAGTGGGTAGGGGAAAGGAGTTGGAATATGTCAGCCTGGTTCTAGGCAGTTACAAGTAACGTGTGATAATATATAGTGCATTTGTGGGAGTTTTAAAGAGGAGGTTGGATAGTGGGTAGTGGAAAGGAGTTAGAATATGTCAGCCAGGTGCTAGGCAGTTGCATGTCCAGGAGTTCTTTAGGTGGGAAATAAGCTGTTTTTTGAAGGTGGTTTTGTTAGGTTGCACCCTGATTTGTAATGGTAGGGAGTTCCAAGTCCTGGCAATATTGCTAGAATACAGGGAGTCATCAGAGCTATAATGGCTTTTGGAGGGTGTGATTAGTGCCTTTTTAGTGGATCTAAGTTAATGGACATTGGAGTAGTGGGTGATCAGGTTTTGTAAGGCTGGAGTTTTTTCAGGTTGGTATGGTATTTGGTGAGCTAGAAAAGTTGGTTTAGAGCTAAGGTCTTAGGGAGTTCCAGCCAGGAAAGCTGTTTTAGGGCCTGACAGTGGTGGGTGCGGTAGGAGTAGTTTGTGGCGAATGTTGCTATTTTGTTGTAGCATATGGATAGCTTGTTTAAATCGCTCTTGTTTAGATTAATCAGGACAGGAGAAGCATGCAGTAAGGCAGAGAGAAGATAGCTACGAGCTAGGATAACTTTACTGTTGCTCATTAGGAAGTTTTTACATCTGTAAAGAGTACCTAGTTTTTTGAAGATTTCGGTTATTTTATAAGATATGTGTTTACCAAATTTCATATTATTGTCAATAATGACCCCTAGTAATTTGGTTTGTGTGATGGGGAGATAGGGGTATTATCTGATGCAGAAATAGAGAAGGGGGAGTAGGTGCTGCTACTTTGGAAGGATGACAGAGCATAAGTTGGGTCTTTTTAGGATTTAGTATTAGCTGGGAGTTTGTTAGCCAGGTTTCGATGGGTATAAAGGCTTCTTGGGTGTTGATGTGAAGTTGTTGGAGGGTGGGGGCAGACCATATTAAGGTGGAGTCATCAGCTATTGAACCAGGTTTGCTAGAGGGATGACTTTGTGAAGATTATTTGTAAATATAGTGAAAAGTAGGGGTCCTAGGATTGATCCGTGGGGGTACTCCTAGTTTTACAGGAAGTAGGGGAGAAAGGGAGTTTTTCCACTGAACAGGTTGTTAGCGTTGGGAGAGATAGTCTTGAAACCATAATAGAATGGGGGCAGTTAGTTTTAATTCTGAGAGTGATGTTAGAAGTTTTGTATGGGAGACTGTATCAAATGCCTTTGATAAGTTAAGGAAAACTGTAGACACTAGTTGGCCACTGCTGCATTACATATTTACTAGGTTACTAAAATGGATGAGTGCAGTGGTAGTGCTATGGGTGGGGCAGAATTTTAAGTGGTGTTTCAGCAAGAATATTGTTGGATAGAAGATGTGCTAGGACCCCGGTGTGGATAGATTTTTTCAGTAGTTTAGTCAGTGGGGAAAGTATAGCTATAGGGCAGTAGTTTGTTAGGTCAATGGAGTTGCCCCCTTTGCGCACTGGTATAATGTAGGACATTTTTCAGAGAAGTGATGCCTTTTGTTCTGAGATAGATCCGTTATTGATTATCAACATTGGGTAGGAAATGGCTTTGGCGGCTATTTGTAGGGAATTTGGCAGGTAGTTTGTCTGCTGCTGAGGTGGTGGGTTTAAGTTTGGTTGGGTGTCTATAGATGGTGTAAGTTGGTACAGGTAAGGGTGAAGGAGTTGGCATTATTTTATATAGTATAGTGGGGGGGTTGATGAGGGTGGGCCTGTTGACGATTTTAGTATAGAGTTGGTAGAAAACTCATTGAATAGGGTGGCTGTGTTTATAGAGGCAGTGTCTCTGGATGAGGAGTTGGTGATTTACCTGGCTATAGAATACTGTTTATAGCAGCAGATAACTTTTGTGGGCTAGTATTGTGCTTGGTTTGAATTTCACTATAGTATTTTTGTTTGTCTATTCTGATTTTTTTTTACAGTTTCTCAGTTGTAAGAATGTTTGCCTATTAGGGGTAGTTTTGTTTTTGCACCAAGTGTCCCATGCTTTGTCCCTTTGTTTCATAAATTGCCTAGTGCTCTTGGTAAGCCATGGGGCATAGATGGTTTTAGTGTGGATCTCTCTTGGTGGGGCAAGTTGGTTGAGAAGGCCTAAGAAGATAGTGTTGAAATATTCAACTGCTTCACCTAAAGGGAGTGTTAAAAGAGAGGACCAGTTAGAGTGTTTTAAGGGCTGTATTAAGATCATCAGCCCTAAAGGTTTTAGTGTATCGGATGTGTTTAAGAGCTAGTTCTGGTGAGTTTAGTTTGTTATCTGATGAAGAAGGTTGGGAGGTGGTCGCTTAGAGTGTCAGGTAGTGTACCGAAATTATGAGTGGAAGATGGGCGATTGGTGAGAATCCAGTCTAGTATTGATACTTTTTTTGAGGTTTTGTCTACCCTAGTAGGAGTTTGTATAAGCTGTGAGAAGCTGTAAAGGTTAATATGATTTGAAGGGTGGGGTGATTTAAGTGAGGTCGAATCAATATTGAAGTTTCCTAGTATAATGATTTCATGGGGTAGGGTTTCTGATGTCCAGTGGAGATGGGATTCTAGGGTTTGATGTTATCTCGTGGAGGAATAAATGATCCGAAGTTATTTAGCTGTTTTTGTGTATTTAGTCTTACCTTAGCAAGTAGGCTCTCTGCATTATTAAATGCAGTGATTTCTATGTTAAATAGAAATTGCAATTAAATTGCAATTGCATTAACGACTAGCACTGTTCTGCTCCAGCTAGGTGTGTGTGTGTGTGTAGTTAGTTTAGTTAACTGTAGTGGATCGTTGTGGGGAAATGTTTCTTTTTGCTGTTTGTGCATACATACTTGAAAATACTGAGGGTATGTGGATGGATCGTTGGGAGAAATGTTTCCTTTTGGTGTTTGCACATACTTGAAATTACTGAAGGGAATGGATAGCTGGGGGAAATGTTTCCTTTTGGTGCTTGTACATACTTGAAACTACAAAAGGGAATGGATCACTGGCAGAAATGTTTCCTTTTGGTGCTTGTACATAGTTGGAGACATACTGCTGAAGGGATTAGTGGGGATCTGGGGGAAATGTTTCATTTTGTTGCTAGTACATACTTGAAACTAGTAAGGGGCTATGGATTGCTGGGGTAAATGTTTCATTTTGGTGCATCACTGGCACACGCAGACATTTTAGGATTGAAGTCAGAAAATAATGGCAGGCAGCAGACATTACTTTTGAGTTTCAGACTTCATCCTTCAGAAAATTCATGCTACATAAAAACTGTTATTCTGTCAACAGTCTTTGATTGGAAGAGCAGTATTTAAAAAGTGTCACTAATTATTTATGTACCTTTGTTATTTGTGGCACTGTCCAGATTTCTTGCTGTAAGAGTTTGAGAGGCACGGCCATTATATCTGCAGTCATATAACTAAATAATTAATTTTATGGAGCTGTATCTGTGCCTTCTGGCTTCTGCTGATTTTAATTTCTGTAATTTGTATTAAAAATATGTAGAACAGGTGGTGATGGCATGGTACATGTCTTGTGTGTATGTTAGCTGTCTGTGCTTCTGTAAGCCTAATTCAGGTTTCTCTGTTGTGTTCTGGTGTCCACCATGACATTTCACACTGTGCCTATCAAGCATATACAGCTGTCTTTTTCTGTTATGAAGAACATATGAATTATAAATCATTCATGCAAATGCTGTAATAGGTGTGTGTGTGTGTGTGTGTGTGTGTGTGTGTGTGTGTGTGTGTGTGTGTGTGTGAACTTCATTGCTATGCTTGTCTGAGTGACCATCTGTGTTTGTCATAAGCCCCGTGTCTATTCAATGAACTTGATTGAAGAGTAAAGATGCCAAAAGCCTCAGTTTTTCTAATATAATTACAATACCCCCTGTGACAGCCGTGCACTGGCCCAGTAATCAAAGAGCCTCAATCCTCACCACTAGTACCAGTGCGGGGTGTCCACACTGGGAGGATAACAAGTACACACACACAGTAAAGTACAATTTCCCTTAAGAGCACACAGAGATCACAGTCAGTCTGGGGCTGGTTTCTCCCTTTCTCTCCAGATCCCCAATAAGACTCCCCACTGGCACAGCTATAGGGTTCAGATCTCAGTCGAGTGGTCAAGCCAAAACTTCCAGCATCCTCTCTGTCCAACCAGTGTTTTGTGTCTCTGTCCAAGTAACTGACACACACACTTTGAGATATGATTCATATACAAACACACAGACACTCCTGGAGAAGGCTGGCACAGGTTCTCCAACCATGCCCCCTTCTGCCCAGGCTATAAGGTAGTAATCACTGCCACCAACTACTCTATCAGCTACTACAAAGGCCCTTACCAAATGGTGTCCAATTCTACTATGCAATGTTATTAATATCCAATTGGTAAGTGTGACTGAGACTTGAAGGCTATTTAGGATTGGCGTATACAGTATCACCAAATACATGCAAGTACCCTAAGTGCTTACATATCTCTACACAAAACAGCCACAGTTAAAAGGTTTACAAATATTTAATAATAAATAATAAAAACACAAGACAATACTTATTGATTCAACACAGTGAGACTAGAGAGTTCCGAAATCACAGGGAATATTTTAAAACAACACTCTAGGATAGTCTCACATAAATATAGAAAACATGTACTCTAATCTAGCTATATTCCTATCTATCTCTAAGAGAAGTCATTGTTCTAAATAAACTACTTACAGAGCAAAGCAAAGTGCTGGTGAGTTGTTGTCAGATCTGAGGCACCTGTCACCCCTTGGCTTTCGAATACTGGCCAAGGCTCTTGCTGACCCCATAGTGCCTTTTTTAGGCAAGGCTCAAAATTCAAACCCACCTCCATAAACAGCACAAGTAAAAAATTGAGGGTTATGCTACTCAACGCCAGGAGTTTAAATCTCAAAATGTATGCACTCGAAGCACTCCTAAGTATGGAGAAAGTCGACATCTGTGCAGTAACTGAAACCTGGTTCAAGGCTCCAGAGAGCACTCCAGCACTACTGGGCTACAACTCATACCACAATTTTGGCCACAGAACATGGACCGAAACACAAAAGGACGGGGTGTATCCATATTCATCAAAGATACCCACACCTCCAGGTTAGTGGCGAAACATGATACCAGTGACATCATCCATGTGCAACTAACATCGGGCAAATCTGCAATGCAAATTATGGCCTGCTACAGATCACCCTCCATGACCCAGGACCACCACTCTGCCTTTCTGAAGACACTGGAAAACATGAAGGTCCTACCGAACACCTTGATCTTGGGAGATTTCAATTACCCTACCATTAACTGGGAAAACTACTTGAGTACAAACTCCCAGGCTCAGCACTTCCTGGAATTTATCAACTAAAATGCCCTGGATCAGCTGGTAAACTCCCCTACTAGAGGCCACAACATATTGGACCTGGTCATCACCAACATGGGCGACAGGTGCTCCATAGCGGAGGTCAACCCATCACTGGTTAGATCAGACCATAAACTAATCACCCTGGATGTCCACACCCCACCACCACCCCCAACCAAGGAAACCACAGTGAAAAACTTTTCTAAAGCAAACTTCACCTTACTTAAGGCAGAGGTGGTAGGTTTCACAGCCCCCACGCTAAAGGATAACACTGCCCAAGATGCAGAATCCTTTACAATTGCACTCTATGAGCACCTACAAGGTTGCATGGATCGTGCCATCCCTAGCAAAACCAAGACTCACTCCCTTAAGAGAAGGAAACCAGTCTGGTGGACCCTGCCATAAACAGGTTATACAACAAAAGGAGGAAACTAGTTCAGAAAAAAAGCAAATCCCAAGAAGGAAAGGCATCCCTGATCAGTATCAATAAGAAACTAAGATCCCTCATAAAATCATCCAAGGCTAACTTCGAAAGAAAAATAGCCAAGGATTCGAAAGATAACCACAAAGCTTTCTTTAGCTATGTCAAGAATCTAAGTGGCAACTTGCAGATATGCTCTGAGATAGTGCAAAATAGCACAAAATATACTGAACATACTGATATTGCCAACATACTGGCAGATAGATTCAGTGCAAACTTCACCTCCCTCTCACCTTCAAAAGGGCCCAAAACAATACTGGAAAAGTGTAGTGTCCCAGAAATCACAGAAGCACAGGTAAAAACAGCCCTTTCAAAAGCCAAAAACACAGTGACAATGGGGCCAGATGGTGTCCCAGGCTGCATCTTGCATGAACTACAGAACGAACTAACCCCCCCCACCTAAACACGCTGTTCAACCTCAGCCTCTCCACAGGCTATGTGTTCATAGAATGGTGCACAGCAATGGTTATTCTGCTCCACAAAGGAGGGACCACAACTGACCCTGGTAACTATCGCCCCATAAGCCTGACTAGCCTGGTCTGCAAGGTTATGGAGCGCATCATCATGGAACTCATTAACAAAGACATTGGGAACCTCCAAACACTTGACCCGACCCAGTTCGGCTTTGTTAAGGACAGATCATGCCTACCAAACCTGGTTGACTTCTTCGAGACAGTTACCAAGGCCATAGACGAGGGAAAGGTGGTACACACAGCCTACTTTGATCTTGCCAACGCGTTCAGCACCATTCCTCACTCGGGTATTATAGAAAAACTCACCAGCCTGAACATAAACTCCTATGTCACAAGATCGGTTGCCAGCTGGCTTACAGACAGAACTCACACGGTAAGAATAGCAGGCTCCAGGTCTGACTCTAAACCAGTCACAAGTGGTGTCCCGCAAGGCTCAGTTCTGGGACCCCTACTGTTCGGCATATATTTCTCAGAAGTACAGGAAAACACAGGAGGACTATGGCTAACCAAGTTCGCCGATGACTGCAAACTGGGAGCCATAATTGACTCTCTGGCTGACACGGACATCCTCCAAAAAGGCCTTACTGAGACAGGCACCTGGTGTCAAAGTCATGGCCTCAAGCTAAATGCCAAAAATGCATAGTCATCCCGTTTGGGAAAAACAAAACACCCACGAATTACCACATAGGCGGCAGCCCCCTTAATACAGAAGAGGTAATAAGAGATCTGGGGACCCAGGTAGATAGTAATCTCTCCTTTGGCAATCATATTGCCAAAGTAGTTAGGAAATCCTTCTATGTGGCCCATCTAATTACTAAGGGGTTTGCATCTAGAAATAAAGAAGTTATAGTGCCCCTCTACTCATCACTCATCAGATGCATCATAGAGTACAATGCCCCATTTGGGATGTACCTCACAAGACACTTCCAATAGCTTGAAAGAATACAAAAGCACCTCACCAAGAGGATTACTGGCCTCAAACATATGTCCTATGCAGCCCGACTGAAAAAACTCCGGCTGTACTCAGTGGCATAGCGCTTACTCAGAGGTGATCTCTGCCTGACTTACAAAGCCATGTCCAACTCAGAATAGATGGACGTGCTCCACCTAAAGAAATCCAAGTCACTGCGAGCCACGGGCTCTAGTGAGCGAAACCTCGCCACAACAATAAATAGAACATGCTGGAGGGATAGATTCCTGTCACTGAGACTCCCCATACTTTGGAACAAAATTCCTAACTACATTAGGCAGAGCCCCTCACTAACACTCTTCAAGAGAAGCCTTGACGAGTGGATGGGTAACAGAAAGTACACCCCTGGGATCACTTCATTGGCTCTGCTTGACAGAGGCAAAGTTAATTAATCAATGGGGCGGCAAAAGCCGATACATTCTGGCTAGGCTTATAAATGCCCTGAGGCAGATAGCCTAGTACCTACCTATGAACCTATGAACCTAAGACAAAATGCAATACTTTCTTTCTCCGATAGTCCTTAAATTGATAATACACATTACTGCTGAGCCATTTCAGATTACATCATTCTTGACACTTCTGCTCAATTTTCCCAGGCTCACAGAACTTACAAATTAACATTTCTTTGTAATCTGCACCTGCCAGGAAGCCACAGCAATGAAAGACACTTTACATGTGAAACCTTGTAATTATCTCTTGTCCTAGGACAATAGAAAGAATTTCCAGCTGCAGACATCCTGTCTCCTAGCTTGAGATCACACACAGTTGTAAAATACTTTACTTATCAGCTTTCTTCCAGCAGGGTGCACTGTGGCTACATTTTTGAAGCTCAACACATAACACAGTTTTCTTTACATTTGTGAAACAAGCCTGTGGTTCATATTAATATTTACAATGACATAGAATTATTTACAAAATTCTATCTAGCTAGGCTGGCCGCCTTCAGATTTACCCCCCCCGTGGAGAACTCAAGCTAGTTTTTCAAGTGTCCCTTGAGAAACGTTGCTTGAGAGGGTTGAGTCTATCTGGGTATACTTTATCCCATTCCCTGTCTTGAGAGTCCATCTGCATTGGCATTGCTAATCCTACTGTGGTTCTGCACTGACATATCATATACTTGCAACCCTGGGCTCCATCTTAGCAACTTGGCATTTTGCTGCCTGGCTTGATGTAACTATGCTAGGGGATTTTAATCTGTAACTACAGTGAATTTCCTTCCATACAGATAAGGCTGACGTTTCTGCAGTGCCCACACTATGGCTAGACATTCCTTTTCTACAGTTGCATAGCATTCCTCCTTGGGTTGGAGCCCATGACTGAGATAAACCACTGGGTGCTCTTCTTCCCCCTCTGAAGAAATCTGGCTAAGTACAATCCCCACACCATGGTTCAAAGCATCCACCTGCACAACAAATTCTTTGCTGTAATCTGGACTGGCTAACACAGGGGGTCCCCCCAAAACTTCTTTAAGCTTCTGGAATGCCTGCTCACATGCTGTGGTTCACACTACCTTATCTGGCCTGTTTTTCCTTGTCGGGTCTGTGAGGGGCGAAGCTATGGTATTATAACTGGGGACAAACATTCTGTAGTACCCTGCTGTTTCTAATAATGCCCTCACCTGCATTTTGGTAAAAGGTGCAGGCCATGCCTGAATGGCTTCCGCTTTGGCAGGTTCTGGCCTGATCTTACCACTTCCCACTCTATGTCCTAGGTAGGAGACCTCTGCCATACCCACCTGACATTTGCTGGACTTATTGGTCAACCCTGCCCTCTGTAGTCTGCCCAGCACCTCCCTGACATGCTGAAGGTGCACTTGCAATGAATAGCTGTAGATGGCAATATCATCTAGGTAAGCAAGGGCAAACCATCCTGTTCCTGCAGCAATAAGATCTAGCAACCTCTGGAAAGTCACTGGGGCATTTTTCATCACAAAGGGCATCTTTATGAAACTCATGCAAACCAAAAGGAGTCACAAAGGCTGACCTCTCACTCTAGCACTAGGAGTCAAGGGCACCTGCCAAAAACCCTTGGTAAGATCAACAGTAGTAAGAAGATACTTAGCCCCACCCAGCTGCTCTAGGGCTTCATCTGTCTTAAGGAAGGGGTAAGAATTTGTCTCTGTGTGACTATTTAATTTCCTGTAGTCCACACTGGACCTGGTGGTGTCATCCTTCTTTGGCACCAGCACCACTGGAGAGGCTCAGAGACTGTTGGACAACTGAATTACCCCCTAGTTCCAACATTTCCTATATCTCCTCCCTCAGAGTCTGTTTGACTATCTCAGGCACCATATAAGGGGACTGCCTAATAGACCTTTGGGGTCCTGTAGCCACCTGGTGCTGCACCAGGTGGGTGCACCCTGGTTTCCCCAGTGAACATGTCCCCAAACTCCTGTAACACTGCTTGGATTTCTCAAACCAGGGTAGTTGATAGCTACTGGGACATTGTTACCCCTTCCACTGAAGTGTCATTCCAAGCCTCACTGAGGAGATCAGTCACCACATCTCTTTCAGAGTCCTCCTGCAGTCCACTGCAAATACTCAGCATAAGGGCATCCCTATCATGGTAAGGTTTCATCATGTTAACATGGTACAATCTGTGCTCCTGCCTAGCAGTTCCACCATGTAGTTAACATCACTAACCTTTCTTACCACCTTGTAGGGTCTCTCCCGGGCTGACTGCAACTTATTTTGTATGACAGGAATAAGAACCATTACCTGCTGCCCTACAGCATACCCTCTAGCTCTAGCATTCCTGTCATACCAGACCATTTTCTGCTGCTGGGCTTTTGCCAGGTTCACCTGGGCCAAGCCCCTGAGTTACTTGAGCCTTATCCTGAGGTTTAGGACGTATGCCACCACAGACTCCTGGTGAGATTCACACTCACCCTCCCACTCATCTTGAATTAAATCTAGAAGCCCACTCACCCTATGCCCCTACAACTCAACGGGTCCTGGGGGAACCTCTCTGTAAGCAAACAACAGATGGGGCAAATATTTGTCCCAATCCCTCTTAAACTGGTTTGCAAATGCTCGTAGCATACAGTTGAGTGTAGAGTTTAATCTCTCAACAAAACCATTAGTCTGGGGATGGTAGTAGGTGGTCTTTAGCTGCTTCACCCCTTAGTACTTCCACAGACAAGCCAGCAGATCTGACATGAAATTGGCACCTCTGTCAGTCAGTATTTCCTTTGGGAAACCTACCCTGCTGAAAATCTTTAACAAAGCATTTGTCACCTTTTCTGCCTCAATGGAGGACAAGACACTGCCTCACGGTATCTTGTAGCATAATCTACTACCACTAGGATATACGTTTTCTCTGTGGAACTTGGGGTACTCACAGGCCCCACAATATCCATAGCTACCCTCTGAAATGGCTCCTCAATCACAGGCAAAGGCATCAAAGGAGCTTTCACCTTGTCTCCTGCCTTGCCTACCTTTTAGAACTGCTCACAGGTTCTGCAGTACCCTGTTACATCTCTGGAAATTCCAGGCCAATAGAAGTTCTGCATAATACATCTCTTTGTACATTTTATGCCCATATGACCTGCAAAGAGAATATCATGGGCTATGGCTAGAAGTGCCAGATGGTAGGCTCTAGGAACTGCCAACCGCTGTATCCTCTCACCCTCTTGCCCTCCCTCAGTGGTCTACTCTCTATACAGTAACCCTTTTTCCCAGTATACAGATTTCCCCTTCCCTTGAGATTCAGGTGCCTCACTAGCTACCTACCTACCTCAGGCCTTGCAATGTAGGGTCTGAGAGCTAAGCCTGTCTCAACTCTGTCTTTGTAACCCTTCCCAGCTCCCCTTCCACAGGAAGCCTGGTATCCTCTGACAGCGGTGCCTCACTGTCAGCCTGGGTACTACTACTCACTTGTGCTCTTGCAGTCACTCTGTCCAAGGGAACACCAACACCCACAAACAGCTGTGGCTCACCTTCAGTCTCAGTGCTACAGAGTAGCCCCCTCCCTGAAGTAACCACCTCACCAGTCCTTGTTGCAAGTGTCGGGTCTGTCTGGGTCTCTCGCAGGCTACCAGACCCACATGCTTGTCTCCAAGCCTGACTGCATGTAACTGCATGAGCACATGGTACTGCATTATAAAAAACATTCCCTATCAGGACATCTGCAGGGATAACCTCAAACATGCCTACTTGCTGGCTTCCTTTTCACCCTCCCAGACAAGGTGAACCCTGCCAAAGGTATTTTGAATGGGGTTCCTCCTAAAGCTCTGACTGGAGTAGACTGCCCAAGCAAGTAGTGCTCCTCTTTAACCATTGCAGGCTTCACAATGGTTATGTCAGAGGCTGTCTCTCTCTTAGCAATGGTCACTTTGCCATTCACTACAATAGGATATAACCCCCTGTGGTAGTTTGGTACCCTTGTTGTCTCAAGACAACCTGCAGTTGGCCTTTTGCCTTTCCCACTTACTGGCTCTCTCACCTTTTGTTTCCCACCCTGCCTCCGTGGACATCTATATGCCACATGGCCCCACTGGTTGCATTCAAAACATTTAACACTATGTCCCGGACGTGTACCTGGACTAGTGGCTTCCCTACTACTGGCAGATTCTGTTGGGGCACTCTGGGCTGCCCACCATAGGTTTCCATAGACCCACGGACAGCACTGGGTGTCCCTTTCCTCTGCAGGGATGTCCTGCTTGCTAGGTATAGGTCTCCCTTCTTCCCCAACTCATCTACAGTACAGCACTATCTACTAGCTAACCAGATCCTCATGTCCTCAAGCAAAGTGCTAAGGGTTTGTTCCCTCAATAAAAGGTCTGCCAGCCCTTCAAAAGTGGTGACCTGACATCCACTCACCCACCTATGAAAATATGTGTTTAGTTCAGCAATATATTCACACACACTTTCATCTGTCTTGCGTCTATGCTCACAAAACGTTTTCATATAAGCTTCAAGTGTTAGCTTAAAAAATTCTGGCAAACAATTCTTTACAGCATTATAATTTAAGAAATCATCATCAGACAGTTTGGAAAGTACGTTTACAGCTTTACCATGGAGTAAGGGGGTCAGGAACCTTACCCAGAGCCTTTGGTCAACATCATACTGTTTACATACCCTCAAACATATGAATGAAACTATCAAAATTATCCCACTCTGTAAACTGTGGAAGAAATTTACTGACCTTTTGTGCTTCTGGGGTCCAGTTACTCCCTTCCCCATTACCTCCATGACTCTGGCGAAGAGTCAGCATCTCCTTTTCATCTTGTCTCTGCCTCTCTTTCTCCTCAGCTTCCAGGCATAGTAGTTTCTCATTTTCCTCAGTCTCTAGATGCCTCAGTCTCTCTGCTGCTTCTATTTCCAAACACCTGGCCTCTAACTCAAGTCAATTTAGCTCCACATGGATTTTTAAGTCCTCTGTAGAATGGTTGAGCTGTCCATTCTCTGAGTTTGTACATCTCAATGACCAGTCTGATCATCTTCCTGGTTGCTATTCTCAGATGCAGCTGTGACCAAAGCTGCAATCATGTCTGCCTTAGTCAGGTTTCCATGCACCAGTCCTTTAGCCTAGCACATCTCAGCCAACTGGCTCCTTGTCAGCTTGCCATACTCCTCTGCTGACATGCACGCCTGCTCTCCATGACTAACTAAGCTAACAAAAGAAATAAAACAATTGTGATCTGAACTCTGAATGTTCACTGTGTGGCCTACTCACCACTATGAAAGAATTAATACTTGATGTGGATATCCCACCACTGCCAAACAATTAATATGGGATGCTCGTGCACTGGCCCAGTAATCAAGGAGCCTCAATCCTCACCACTAGCACCAGTGAGGGGCACCCACATTGGGAGGATAAAAGGTACACACACAGTAAAGTACAATTTCCCTTAAGAGTACACAGAGATCACAGTCAAGAGTTTGGGGCTGGTTTCTCCCTTTCTCTCCAGATCTCCAATAAGACTCTCCACTGGCACAGCTATAGGATTCAGATCTCAGCTGAGTGGTCAAGCCAAAACCTCCAGCACCCTCTCTGTCCAACCAGTGCTTTGTGTCTCTGCCCAAGTAGCTGACACACACACACACACACACACACACACACACACACACACACACACACACACACACACACACACACACACACACCATGAGATCTGATTTGTATACCAACACATAGACACTCCTGGGGAAGGCTTGCACAGATTCACCAGCAATGCCCTCTTCTGCCCAGGCTATAAGGTAGTAATCACTGCCACCAACTACTCTATCAGCTACTATAGAGGCCCTTACCAAAGAGTGTCCAATTCTACTGTGCAATGTTATTATTATCCAATTGGTAAGTGTGTCTGAGACTTAAAGAATATTTAGGATTGGTTTATACAGTATCACCAAATACATGCAAGAACTCTAACAGCTTAAATATCTCTGCACAAAACAGCCCCAGTTAAAAGGTTTAAAAATATTTAATAATAAATAATAAAAATACAAGACAATACTTATTGATTCAACACAGTGACACTAGAGAGTTCAGAAATCACAGGAAATACTTTAAAACAACATTGTCGGATAGTCTCACATTAATATAGAAAACATCTACACTAATCTGGCTATATTCTTATCTATCTCTAAGAGAAATCACTGTTCTAAATAAACTATTTACACAGCAAAGCAAAGTGCTGGTGAGTTGTCAGATCTGAAGACATATAAAATGCAATGCTTTCTTTCTCAGAAAGTCCTTAAATTGATAATACATAGTACTGCTGAGTTATTTCAGATTACATCATTCTTGACACTTCTGCTTAAGTTTCCCAGGCTCACAGAACTTACAATTTAACATTGCTTTGTAATCTGCATCTTCCAGGAAGCCACAGCAATGAAAGACACTTCACACTTCACGAGAGCAAGAGACTTAAACCTCAACACGGATATAAATAGGACGTGCTGGAGGCACAGATTCATCACCCAGAGACTCCCTACACTATGGAACAGAATCCCAGTCCATGTGAGGCAGAGCCCCTCACTGACTCTGTTCAAGAGAAATCTTGACGAGTGGATGGGAGATCGTAGGTTTACCCCGGGAATCATCTCTGTATCACTGCTGGACAGAGGCACAGCAAACTAATGGGTATAGTATTCTCATCCTAAGGGGTGGTGAAAGCCACACACACTCTGGCTAGGCTTACAAATGCCCTAGGGCAGATAGCCTAGTATGAACCTATGAACCTATGTGAAACCTTGTAATGATCTCTTCCTAGGACAATAGAAAGAATTTCCAGCTGCATACATCCTGTCACCTAGCTTGAGATCACACACAGTTGTAAAATGCTTTACTTATCAGCTTTCTTCCAGTAGGGTGCACTGTGGTTACATTTTTGAAGCTCAACACATAAAACAGTTCTTTTTACATTTGTGAAACAAGCCTGTGGATCATATTAATATTTACAATGACATATAATAATTTACAAAATTCTATCTAGCTAGGCTGGCACCTTCACACCCCCAAGCCAGCTAGCTCACCTAAACTGTTTCATGTCTCTTTGTTTTCAGCTGACTGGTTGCTGCATGATGCCACATTCTGATTTTACATGAGTTCACAAAGTACTTCTGGCACACCTGCAGCCCAAAGATCAAGCAGCAAAAAAAAAAAAAAGAAAAAGCACAGCAATCCCCATCAAACAGTGTAGGGGACAACCTGGACAAGCAGAAATGGCTGAAGATGAAAAAGGTAAGACCTGTTCCCAGTAATATCTCTGTTAGTACATTGTGGCTTTCAGCATAATTTCTGTTATCATACGTACAGGGGGTTAAGTAGTTTTTTCTTTCATTTTACAAAGAGGTCAGGTCAATCAAAAAGAATATCTTTATTTGAATCTGCACCTGCAGTAATAACAGTAGCAATCACAAGTAGAGCAACTGAGGACCCAGTGCTCACCCAAGCAGTGCAATCAGAGGCAGAGATGCCCAAGGAAGGAAAAGGTATTAGGCATTCTCTTAGTCATATATCTTTATTAGTAGGAGTAAAATGATTTGCAAGATAATCAATGTCTTCATGCTTAGAGGAGGTTTTTGTGTTTATTTAACAGGTCATGCTGACAAAAACAGAAGACTGTCTTCATTCCAAGCAGCTTGGAAGATGTCATTTGAATGGCTAAGTGAGAGCAAGCTTGGGCTAGGGCACGCCTTCTGTAAAGTGTGTCACTGTAACATTAGTATTGGCCATGGAGGATGCCATGATCTGCACAGGCTCAAGGATACAGTGGAGCACAAGACAAATCCAAAGCAGGTGACATCTGGAAGGAAAAGTGACAGACATGTTTGCCACCCAAGCCCGACAAGCAAGTACAGCTCAGAAAGAATTAATACATTTATATGGTTTCCCAAAAGAAACAGAATAGCTTTAATAAATCATATCAGACCATGGAAACAGGGAGGGTTAAACTTTCCCGATATAGAAACATACATAAAAGCATCGATATCTAAAACAATCTCACACTGGATAAGTCCAAATTACTCTGCAAATTGGAAAGAATTACTAACTGTAATATCAATAAATGAACCAAGAATCCACAGAAACAAACCAAATCCAAGGAAGAAAACAAGTAATGGGGGTACCAGCAGCTACCAGGATCACAAACACAATGCGGTAGAAAGTAACAAATAAATGAATCTGATTTACAAAAAAATTCAAATAACAGATAAAAACAATTTGCCATGGCACATATTATGTATTAGTATGCAATATAACATAACTAAACCCACTAAAACTCGTATGATTAATTATTACATTGACTCATTTAGGATAATTATTAATGCAAATATAGATTTAAAAATCTGGTTTGATCTTTTAACACCATTTACAGTCACAAAGAACTTTCCACATACCCCTGGGATCTCTTCTGTGTCCCTGCTTGACAGAGGTACAGTAAACTAACCTTAAAAGGGCTACCTTCTGTGACCTACTATACAGAGGCACAGTCAACTAATCTAAAAGAGTGGTGAAAGCCAAACACACTCTGGTTAGGCTTATAAATGCCCTAGGGCAGATAGCCTAGTATCAACCTATGAACCTATAAAATATATACAGAAAATATTAATTCTTGGGAACAGAAAGGGTTTGTTTGTTGGCTCTAATGTATCAAAGAACTAAAAGTTTTAGATATGCAAGTAATAAAAACAACATACAAAATACCACAACAGGACTGGCAAACTTTACAGAATATTCTGTCATATTTGCAAGATTTAAGTAGAATAATTAAAATTCTTCATTTAAAGAAATACCTAAATTTATGAAATACATATATGAAATTATATATAATGACTTTGACATGGGAAACAGTATTTCAAAATTTTACAAAATATTGATAAACTATAAAACAACACCCAGAACCTCATATTGGAAATATATAACAAAAGGGCACTCAATACAGTTAACCGAAGATGTTAAAACAAATATCTTATTATCGATAAAATATACATCCTTTACACAATACTGGAAAGCGTTTAATTGGAAATGTTTGCACAGAGCATTCTTAACCCCAGACAGAAGCAGTAAAATGAGTTCTTCCATAAAAGGAATATGTTGGAGACGTGAGCAACTATACAATGCATATTGGAACCACATTTTATAGGTTCATAGGTAAGTACTGGGCTATTGGCCCAAGGGCCTAAGTAAGCCTAGCCAACAAGGTTCCCTGGCTTACGCCACCCAAGAAAGTTAATTTCCTGTGCCCCTGTCGAGCAGAGCCACAGAAGTGATCCATGCGGTGTATTTCCTATTTCCCATCCACTCATCAAGATTTTTATTGAAGAGTGCTAATGAGGAACTTTGCTTGACATAGATAGGTAGCTTGTTCCAGAGTACAGGAAGTCTCTGGGACAGGAATCTATCCATCTAGTATGTGCTGTTTATTGTGGTGACAAGGTTTAGGTCCCTAGAGCGTGTAGCTCGGACGGAATGGGATTTCTTTAGGTGTAGCATGTCCAATAGCTCTGGGTTTAACATAGCTTTATATGTTAGGCAGAAATCTCCTCGGAGTAGGCGATATGCTACAGAGTAAAGCTGGAGTTTGTTTGAGATGGTCAGTGTAGGGCATCTGTTGGAAGACAGTTACCCTCTTTATGAGGTACTTCTGTGGCCTTTCCAGCTGCTTGTGAGGTACATTCCAAAAGGGGTGTTGTACTCTAAAATGGGTCTAATGACTGCCGTGTACAGGGGAACAATGACCTATTTTTTTCCTGGATGAGAACCCTTTTGTGATGAGGTGTGCCACATAGAAGGATCTCCTGACTACTGTGGCAATGTGATTATCAAAGGAGAGACTACTGTCCACCTGGGTCCCAAGGTCTCTTATCACACATTTGGCATTAAGTAGACTGCTGTTTATGTGGTAGTTCATGGGAACAGAGCTTTTACCAAAAGGGATGACAATGGACTTTTTGGCATTGAGCTCAAAGCCATGCCTCTGACAACAGGCATCTGTCTCAGTGAGGCCCTTCCGTAGGATGTCCACATCATTTAGGGACTCGACTATGGCTCCTAGTTTGCAGTCATCTGTGAACCTCATTAGCCAGAGGTCTTCTGTGTTTGGTATCTACTTCTCTGAAGTACAGGCTAAGAGGAGTGGTCCCAAGACTGAACCCTGTGGTACTGCACTTGTCACTGATTTGAAGCCAGAATTGGAGTCTGCAACTTTTACAGTGTGGGGTCTGTCAGTGAGCCAGTTGGCAACCCATCTTGTGACTTAGGGATTTATACCTAGTTTAGTAAGTTTAGCTATAATTCCAGAATGGGGGATGGTGTCGAAAGCCTTGGCGAGGTCAAGACAGGCTGTGTGAACCACCTTACCCTCGTCTACGGCTCTGGTGACTGCCTCAAAGAAGTGGATCAGGTTCAGAAAGCACAATCTGCCTTTCACAAACCCGAACTGGGTGGGGTTCAGAGTCTGGAGGTTACCAATGTCTTTGTTTATGAGTTCCATGATGATACTTTCCATGGCCTTGCAGACCAGGTTCGTTAGGCTAATACGGCGATAGTTCCCAGGATCAGTGTGTTAAAATTAAGCCATTTTGGAATGGTATTAATAACTTTCTACAATCTTTATTTAATGAATAATTTTATTTAACTAAAGCTCTTGTATTATTAAAAGTGAACAAAGGTCCTCATTTGAATAGGTCAAACATGCATCTAGTATGGACTATACTTGCAATTTCAAGGAAGTATATAACAAGAAAATGGAACACAAACACAATACCTACTTTGGAAGACTTCTACAGCCTACTGAAGACCACAGCATTATTGGAAATTAAAATGAAAGAACTAAGGATTTATCCAAAGCCATTTATCAACAACCCTTGGGGAAAAGTCTTATTGTTGATTGACACTATACAATAACTGATCAGACACTCTGATAATGGATTGGACATACTTATAAAGTAACTGTACACATTAAATAGAAGTTATGTTCTTACCATAACGTTCCATGTTAGTTGTCTTCTTCTCGCCTTCTTCTTGCTGGATGGGTTCGGAGCCGACCTCGGCTCCGACTCGGCCACTCTAAAAGCTCGAGAGTTGGTTCCACCGGCTCGAGGCTCCCCTTATATCCCACAATGCTAGGCGTGAGTTACCTCAGATCTCGTTTGTAAGCTAGGCCCAGATTATATCAGTAGCAGAATAACTAGAAACAAAGTCCACCTCTATAAACAAGGGAGAAGAGAAGGGTGACCTACATCCTGATCCAGGAAAATATGCACAGAGCATATACCTAAAGTAAAGAGGTGGTAGAAAGAGAGGTCACAATCAAAACTCCTCTAGGTCTGTCCAGGCCAGGGGGAAGGAGGGTGGGACGCAAGAAGAAGGTGAGAAGAAGACAACTAACATGGAACGTTATGGTAAGAACATAACTTCTATATGTTAAGTTGTCTATCTCGCCTTCATTCTTGATGGATGGGACCGCATCCCTAGCACCTTGTCCCGGGTGGCCTAACGGAACAGACTCCTGAGAACAGTGGAACCAAAGTTAGCTCTATGCCTAGAAGCTAAATCCAACTTATAATGAGAAATGAAAGTGTGAGGAGTAGCCCAAGTAGCCGCTGCACAAATGGTGTCAATAGGCAGTCTGTCTTGGAAGGCTATAGAAGTAGCCAAAGCTCTGGTGGAATGAGCTTTAGGTTTGCTAGGCAGCTTTTGGTGTCTAATTTCATAAACAAGGGAAATCAGAGATGTTAGCCATCTAGATAATGATACCTTTGAAACTGAAAGTCCCTTTCTGCCTTCTGCATAAGAGACAAACAGCTGGTCAGATTTTCTGAATTGTTTGGTTCTATCCAAATAGTACCTTAACTGACGATGAACATCTAGCCAATGCAATTTTGTTCAGACCTGTTAGAATATTCTGGAAAAAACACAGGGAGGTCAATGCTTTGATTTAGGTTAGACGCCGAGGCTATCTTAGGTAAAAATGACGGGTTGGTTCATAAAGATACCCTGTCTTTATGGAAAAACAAATAAGGAGGTCGACAGCTGAGTGCATGAAGTTCTGAAACTCTTCTAGCTGAAGTAATAGCTACCAGAAAGAGAGTTTTCCATGATAGCAATTTTAAAGAACAGGAGGCTGCAGGTTCAAAAGGGGGAAGAATCAAAGAACTAAGAATTAAATTTAGGTCCCAAGGAGGAGGAGGATTTCTTATAGGAGGTCTGAGTAGAAAAACTCCCTTCAAAAAAGCTTTGCAAAGCTTGTGGGACATTATGGCAGACTCTGAAATGCCCACATGAAAGTTAGAAATAGCTGCCAATTGAACTTTAAGAGTCAAGGAGATGAACCTGCATGGAAGAGTTCAGCTAGAAAATCAAGGACCATTTGGATGGGAGCAGTGAAAGGATCTACGTCCCTGCCTTGAGCCCAATAGGCTAAACGTTTCCACTTACTCGAATAAATCTTCGGTGGAAGATTTATGAGAAGCTATCAAAATATCTCGAACAGAGTGAGATATTTGAGGAAGCCTGGCTAAGGTTGGAATTGGAGGAACCAAGCAGTGAGGTTCAGAGAGGGAAGGAGCGATGAAACTGACCCGACTGATGGATCAAAAGATCTGGAAGTAGGTCCAGATGCCAAGGTCGCTCCAACAGAAAATGATGTAGAAAGGGGAACCAAACCTGTCAAGGCCAGTAAGGAGCAATGAGGATCAACGAGGCCTTCTGAGCGATAGCTTTCTGTATCACTTGAGAGATTAGTGGGAAGGCAGGAAATGCATACAGAAGTCCCCGGGGCCAAACTTGGACTAGAGCATCTCTGCTGGGCTGGCCTGGTAAAGGGAATAGGGTGAAATAGTCTCTGCACTTGCTGTTTTGGGGAGTAGCAAAAAGGTCGCAGCAAGGCTGACCCCACTTGAGAAAAATTTCTCTCACAACAGAGTCTTTCAGAGACCACTCGTGAGGCATGAGGATAGCTCTGCTCAACTTGTCCGCGATTTGATTGGACTTCCCGGGGATGTGCGTTGCTATCAGAAACCGCTGAGAAGAAATCGCCCATTGCCACAGTCTGAGTGCTTCTCGACACAGGGGGTAGGACCTGGTTCCACCTTGTTTGTTGATATACCACACTACAGACATATTGTCCGTCTGGATTGCTATCGTTCCCAAGGGAAGAGAGTCTTGAAGGGCTTGCAACGCTAAAAGCACTGCTCTCATCTCTAGAACATTTATGTGCAAGTGGCATTCGTCTGGTTGCCATGCGCTCTGGACAGTTCTGCCCTGATAATGCCCCCCCCACCCGATCAGGGAGGCGTCCGTTGTCAGAGTAGCAACCGGAGGGGGAGGAACAAAGGGTCTTCCCAAGAAGAGCTGAGGGGAAGACATCCACCACAGAAGATGATTCCTGCATGTTTGCGTGATCATAATGGCGTGGGACATCGGAAGTTGCTGGTATGACCATTGTGTGAAGAGCATCCATTGAAGGATTCTCATGTGGAATCTGGCTAATGGAAGCAAAGGTATGGCAGCCGCCATAATCCCCAATACCTTCAGAACTAACCTGGCTTTGACTCTGTTGCTGCTGAAGATGAGCGAAACCAGTTTTTGTATGTCTGTTATTCTCTGATCTGTTAGCCTCGCAGACATGTTGACTGTGTCTAGAATTGCGCCTATGAAGGTAATAACACGACAAGGCGACAAAGCAGACTTTTCGCAATTTATTGAAATGCCTAAGTTTTGACAAGTGTGAAAGGTGTAGTCCCTGGCCCTTAGAAGAAGATGCTTGGTGGGAGCTGTGAGGAGCCAGTCGTCCAAATATGGAAACACCTGGAATCCTTGACGTCTCAGGTGAGAAGCTACCACTGCCATGCATTTGGTAAACACCCGGGGGGCAGTGGTGAGTCCAAAGGGCAGGGCTCTGAATTGAAAATGACTGGTTCCCAGCCTGAAGCGGAGAAATCTTCTGGAGCGTCTGTTCATTTTATATGATAGTACGCATCCTGAAGGTCTATAGAGCACATCCAGTTTTTCTTCCCAATAGGGGAAGGATGGACTGTAGCGTGACCATCCGAAATCGTGTTTTCTTGACTGACTTGTTCAAGATACTGAGATCCAAAATTGGTCTCCTGTCCCCTGTTTTTGGAACTAAAAAGAACCTGGAGTAGATTCCGGATCCTTGCTGGTCTGCTGGAACTGGTTGAATTGCTCTTTTTGCAAGCAGTTTTGAAACTTCCAAAGCTGCAAGATCCCTTTGAGCGGGTGGAACATCTGGAAGGATTTTTGATCGGTTTGGAATGCAAACGAAGGGAATGGAATAGCCTTCGGAAATGATGGACTGTACCCACTTGTCTCGAATTAGGGATAGCCAGGCTTCTGGGTACAGTGACAATCTTCCCCCGACTGCCTCCGAAGGTGGACAGTCAGGCAACACCTCAGGGATGCTGAAAAGGCTTATCGGAGAAAGTTTCTCGATTGCCCTGGTTCTGCGGACCCCCCCTGCCTCTAGGGCGACGTCTACCATTGTTGTTCCCCCCTCTGCCTCTGGCAGGGAACCGACTCTGTGCGTCAGGCGAAGTCCCTTGAGATTGTTTGTGGAACCACATTTTCCCACTTTTCTGGCCTTTGGGGTAAGGCCTAGAAGGAGTAGAAAAACGGACTCCGATGGCAGAAAGAGTCTTGCCATCAGTCTCGCACCTAGTCAAGGTTTCTTTCACTTGAGGACCAAAAAGAGATGATCCATCAAACGGGGAATTAGTGAACGACGTTTTAAAGGGGTCCGCAAAGTTGCATAACCGCATCCAGGCATGCCTACGTAAGGCCACTCCTGTTCCTGCGGCCCTGCTCGCTCCATCAGCCGCATACGAAAGGAGGCGCATGGAGGAGTTAGCTATGGAGTTCAGGGTAGCCAGCTGAGTGTTCATCTTGTCTTGAAAACCCGCAGCTGTAGGATCCTTCAACATATCACTTGCTTCTTTGATCAAATCTCTTTGAAGATGAGTAAAATGGCATAGGTAGTTCAGCGAACGCATTGCAAAGGTCGCTGACGAGAACATCCGCTTCCCGTACCTGTCCATAGACCTAGATTCCTTGTTAGGTGGATGGACAGGCACTGAAGGATCAGCTAGTTCCTTCTTAGTGGCAGCAGCAACCACCATAGCATCCACAGAAACTCCTTTTGTCAGAAATTGTTTATCTGCTGGTGCCGTGATAAATTTTGAGGGTCTCCTGGGAGTGGGGTCCACTGAATCAGGAGCCGTCCATGCCTTTGCTACCACCTGCATGAGGGGGTCAAAGGGAGACACCCAGGAGGTGGAAGGGCGAGAGCCAAATGCCTCAAGGTACACAGATTCATCCTCCAAAGGGTTGAGGGCTGGCCAATTTCCCGTCTGCTTGAGGATTTCTAGAATGTCTGCAAATGAGACATCTTCAGAAGGGGAACGGGGGGAACCCTCAGAATCCTCTAAATCTGTGTCAGAGGTGACGGACTCAGGTGAGTCTATGTGTTTCCTCTTACACTTTCTCTTCCGAGGGGGCTCTTCTGCCAAATCAGGAGAGGCCTCGGAAGAGGATGAGATCCCCACAGGGGATTCCTGAGGAGCTGGCTCTCTGCGGTCTGGGATGAGGGAGTGAGTCGACTTGACCTGAGGCACCGAAGAGGGAGGGGCGGACGGAGCCGACTGTGGAGTTGAACCAGGTTCCAACACACTCCGCATGACCTCAAACGCACCCCTGTCAGGCAGAGCCAGAGGTCCCCGCTCCGAAAAGCTAAAAACCTCCCTCAGCACCAACAGTGATGGTTCCGAGGCCGATGTCGGAGCCGAACTCACCAGCGCCGAAGCTCCGAGAGGGAGAGCGGGGTCGGACAAGGGTCCGATGCCACTCACCCCATCGGAGCCGACGAGGGAAGTCCGGCGCCGAGATTCTTCTAAGGAAGAAATCGGAGCCAATGATGGAGCCGAAGACATCTGTATCGGCTCCGACGCTACCACAGTCTCGGTTCAACGCCCTGCCCGAGCTCAACAGAGTCGGAGGAGGAACATAATGGGGGACAGGGTCAGGCATCGACTGATGAGTCAGGCTCTGAAGCATTTGGGCCAGTGCCTCAGACTTAAGAAGTCGACTCACTACCCTCTGAAGGTCATGGTCCGAAAGCCTCGATGACCTAGAGGAGTGAGATCTATGGCTCCATTCAGACAGCAAGGGAGATGCTGGAGCCGAATGAACGGAGCCAAGGGACGGTGACCTGGACCTCTTTCTAGATGTCGGTTCCGAAGGTCTAGTCAGAACCGACAAAGGAATTTCCAATACCTCGGCTCCAGCCGGAGCTGAGGAAACCACAGAAACGGCAGTCTGAGACTCATCGGCTCCAGCCGGAGCCGATGTAGACGGAGGTTTCGAAGCCTTAGGCCTCGGCTCAGAAGCTGGAGCCGAGGACCTAGAAGCCTTGGAGGGTTTTCCCGAAGGAACAGTAAGGGAACCCTCAGGCTCAAGTAAACCTCTCAAAATAAGTTTATTTTTTCTTTCCTGCAGGACTCTGGGGCTGAAGCCATGGCATACAGCACAAGAGTCCTGCAGGTGTAAAGGTCCCAGGCAGTAGACACAAGAAGTGTGACCGTCTGTCAGAGACATTTTCTGACAGCACAAGTCACACTTCTTGAAGCCTGAGACCTTTGAGTCTTTAGACATTATTGAAGAAGTGTAACCACAAACACACAGTCAAACACACTGATTACACCCTATACAAGTTTAACTCAAAAATTAAAACTCACTATCAAAGTTTTTAAATTCCTGAGAAAAACACACACACACCACTAGGGGATGGAAAAGGCCCGAAGGCCCGAGGGAAGAACTTATAAGTTCTTTGTGGAAAAGGGGATAATAGAGAAAAAGGGACAAAATCCACTAAACTAAGGGAAATAACTATTAAGAATTAAACTAAAGGGGTTTAAGAAGACTAAAAATTACTCTACAATAACTCACCAAGAAGCCGGTAGAAACAAAACACCTCGATCGCTGTAGCGGCAAACGAGATCTGAGGTAACTCACGCCTAGCATTGTGGGATATAAGGGGAGCCTCGAGCCGGTGGAACCAACTCTCGAGCTTTTAGAGTGGCCGAGTCGGAGCCGAGGTCGGCTCCGAACCCATCCAGCAAGAATGAAGACGAGATAGACAACTTAACATGATATGTTATAGTGTTAGGCTAATGTAAACAGTGTACATAGTTATTTATGATGTTACGTATAAATACTATGGAATTCATTCAAATGTGTTTGAAAAATAAACAAAAAAAATTGAGAGAGACAGCATTAAGAGCTGAAGCGGATTTTATTTTCATACTTGCAGAGCCCAGCCTTCCCTTTAGTACTGAAAATCAACTGCTGAAATACATGAAAAACACTTCAGTGATCTTCAAGTGTTGAAGAAGATGAGCTGTGGAGCGACTAAGTGTGCATGCATTACATGTGATGTCATGCACTACACGTGAAGTCATGGGTCCAAAATATCAGGAAGGTGCAGCAGTAGTCTGTCGGAAGCAGCCTTACTGCATTTATTTAGATCTCAGCACTGATATGGGGAGAATAAACTCCTTGTGATTCTGGTTGGATTTTTTGACCTGTTATTACCAGGAAGTTGCCTTGGTTGTAATACTTATTATGTACTTACTGCTGGTTCTGTTACCAGGAAGTTACCTTTGTTGTAATACTTATTATGTACTTACTGCTGGTTCTGTTACCAGGAAGTTGCCTTTGTTGTAATACTTATTATGTACTTACTGCTGGTTCTGTTACCAGGAAGTTACCTTTGTTGTAATACTTATTATGTACTTACTGCTGGTTCTGTTACCAGGAAGTTACCTTTGTTGTAATACTTATTATGTACTTACTGCTGGTTCTGTTACCAGGAAGTTGCCTTTGTTGTAATACTTATTATGTACTTACTGCTGGTTCTGTTACCAGGAAGTTACCTTTGTTGTAATACTTATTATGTACTTACTGCTGGTTCTGTTACCAGGAAGTTACCTTTGTTGTAATACTTATTATGTACTTACTGCTGGTTCTGTTACCAGGAAGTTACCTTTGTTGTAATACTTATTATGTACTTACTGCTGGTTCTGTTACCAGGAAGTTACCTTTGTTGTAATACTTATCATGTACTTACTGCTGGTTCTGTTACCAGGAAGTTACCTTTGTTGTAATACTTATCATGTACTTACTGCTGGTTCTGTTACCAGGAAGTTGCCTTTGTTGTAATACTTATTATGTACTTACTGCTGGTTCTGTTACCAGGAAGTTACCTTTGTTGTAATACTTATTATGTACTTACTGCTGGTTCTGTTACCAGGAAGTTACCTTTGTTGTAATACTTATTATGTACTTACTGCTGGTTCTGTTACCAGGAAGTTACCTTTGTTGTAATACTTATTATGTACTTACTGCTGGTTCTGTTACCAGGAAGTTACCTTTGTTGTAATACTTATTATGTACTTACTGCTGGTTCTGTTACCAGGAAGTTACCTTTGTTGTAATACTTATTATGTACTTACTGCTGGTTCTGTTACCAGGAAGTTACCTTTGTTGTAATACTTATTATGTACTTACTGCTGGTTCTGTTACCAGGAAGTTACCTTTGTTGTAATACTTATTATGTACTTACTGCTGGTTCTGTTACCAGGAAGTTACCTTTGTTGTAATACTTATTATGTACTTACTGCTGGTTCTGTTACCAGGAAGTTACCTTTGTTGTAATACTTATTATGTACTTACTGCTGGTTCTGTTACCAGGAAGTTACCTTTGTTGTAATACTTATTATGTACTTACTGCTGGTTCTGTTACCAGGAAGTTACCTTTGTTGTAATACTTATTATGTATGTACTTACTGCTGGTTCTGTTACCAGGAAGTTACCTTTGTTGTAATACTTATTATGTACTTACTGCTGGTTCTGTTACCAGGAAGTTACCTTTGTTGTAATACTTATTATGTACTTACTGCTGGTTCTGTTACCAGGAAGTTACCTTTGTTGTAATACTTATTATGTACTTACTGCTGGTTCTGTTACCAGGAAGTTACCTTTGTTGTAATACTTATTATGTACTTACTGCTGGTTCTGTTACCAGGAAGTTACCTTTGTTGTAATACTTATTATGTACTTACTGCTGGTTCTGTTACCAGGAAGTTACCTTTGTTGTAATACTTATTATGTACTTACTGCTGGTTCTGTTACCAGGAAGTTACCTTTGTTGTAATACTTATTATGTACTTACTGCTGGTTCTGTTACCAGGAAGTTACCTTTGTTGTAATACTTATTATGTACTTACTGCTGGTTCTGTTACCAGGAAGTTACCTTTGTTGTAATACTTATTATGTACTTACTGCTGGTTCTGTTACCAGGAAGTTACCTTTGTTGTAATACTTATTATGTACTTACTGCTGGTTCTGTTACCAGGAAGTTACCTTTGTTGTAATACTTATTATGTACTTACTGCTGGTTCTGTTACCAGGAAGTTACCTTTGTTGTAATACTTATTATGTACTTACTGCTGGTTCTGTTACCAGGAAGTTACCTTTGTTGTAATACTTATTATGTACTTACTGCTGGTTCTGTTACCAGGAAGTTACCTTTGTTGTAATACTTATTATGTACTTACTGCTGGTTCTGTTACCAGGAAGTTACCTTTGTTGTAATACTTATTATGTACTTACTGCTGGTTCTGTTACCAGGAAGTTACCTTTGTTGTAATACTTATTATGTACTTACTGCTGGTTCTGTTACCAGGAAGTTACCTTTGTTGTAATACTTATTATGTACTTACTGCTGGTTCTGTTACCAGGAAGTTACCTTTGTTGTAATACTTATTATGTACTTACTGCTGGTTCTGTTACCAGGAAGTTACCTTTGTTGTAATACTTATTATGTACTTACTGCTGGTTCTGTTACCAGGAAGTTGCCTTGGTTGTAATACTTATGTACTTACTGCTGGTTCTGTTACCAGGAAGTTACCTTTGTTGTAATACTTATTATGTACTTACTGCTGGTTCTGTTACCAGGAAGTTACCTTTGTTGTAATACTTATTATGTACTTACTGCTGGTTCTGTTACCAGGAAGTTGCCTTTGTTGTAATACTTATTATGTACTTACTGCTGGTTCTGTTACCAGGAAGTTACCTTTGTTGTAATACTTATTATGTACTTACTGCTGGTTCTGTTACCAGGAAGTTACCTTTGTTGTAATACTTATTATGTACTTACTGCTGGTTCTGTTACCAGGAAGTTACCTTTGTTGTAATACTTATTATGTACTTACTGCTGGTTCTGTTACCAGGAAGTTACCTTTGTTGTAATACTTATTATGTACTTACTGCTGGTTCTGTTACCAGGAAGTTACCTTTGTTGTAATACTTATTATGTACTTACTGCTGGTTCTGTTACCAGGAAGTTGCCTTGGTTGTAATACTTATGTACTTACTGCTGGTTCTGTTACCAGGAAGTTACCTTTGTTGTAATACTTATTATGTACTTACTGCTGGTTCTGTTACCAGGAAGTTACCTTTGTTGTAATACTTATTATGTACTTACTGCTGGTTCTGTTACCAGGAAGTTACCTTTGTTGTAATACTTATTATGTACTTACTGCTGGTTCTGTTACCAGGAAGTTGCCTTTGTTGTAATACTTATTATGTACTTACTGCTGGTTCTGTTACCAGGAAGTTGCCTTTGTTGTAATACTTATTATGTACTTACTGCTGGTTCTGTTACCAGGAAGTTACCTTTGTTGTAATACTTATTATGTACTTACTGCTGGTTCTGTTACCAGGAAGTTACCTTTGTTGTAATACTTATTATGTACTTACTGCTGGTTCTGTTACCAGGAAGTTACCTTTGTTGTAATACTTATTATGTACTTACTGCTGGTTCTGTTACCAGGAAGTTACCTTTGTTGTAATACTTATTATGTACTTACTGCTGGTTCTGTTACCAGGAAGTTACCTTTGTTGTAATACTTATTATGTACTTACTGCTGGTTCTGTTACCAGGAAGTTACCTTTGTTGTAATACTTATTATGTACTTACTGCTGGTTCTGTTACCAGGAAGTTACCTTTGTTGTAATACTTATTATGTACTTACTGCTGGTTCTGTTACCAGGAAGTTACCTTTGTTGTAATACTTATTATGTACTTACTGCTGGTTCTGTTACCAGGAAGTTACCTTTGTTGTAATACTTATTATGTACTTACTGCTGGTTCTGTTACCAGGAAGTTACCTTTGTTGTAATACTTATTATGTACTTACTGCTGGTTCTGTTACCAGGAAGTTACCTTTGTTGTAATACTTATTATGTACTTACTGCTGGTTCTGTTACCAGGAAGTTACCTTTGTTGTAATACTTATTATGTACTTACTGCTGGTTCTGTTACCAGGAAGTTACCTTTGTTGTAATACTTATTATGTACTTACTGCTGGTTCTGTTACCAGGAAGTTACCTTTGTTGTAATACTTATTATGTACTTACTGCTGGTTCTGTTACCAGGAAGTTACCTTTGTTGTAATACTTATTATGTACTTACTGCTGGTTCTGTTACCAGGAAGTTACCTTTGTTGTAATACTTATTATGTACTTACTGCTGGTTCTGTTACCAGGAAGTTACCTTTGTTGTAATACTTATTATGTACTTACTGCTGGTTCTGTTACCAGGAAGTTGCCTTTGTTGTAATACTTATTATGTACTTACTGCTGGTTCTGTTACCAGGAAGTTACCTTTGTTGTAATACTTATTATGTACTTACTGCTGGTTCTGTTACCAGGAAGTTACCTTTGTTGTAATACTTATTATGTACTTACTGCTGGTTCTGTTACCAGGAAGTTGCCTTTGTTGTAATACTTATTATGTACTTACTGCTGGTTCTGTTACCAGGAAGTTACCTTTGTTGTAATACTTATTATGTACTTACTGCTGGTTCTGTTACCAGGAAGTTACCTTTGTTGTAATACTTATTATGTACTTACTGCTGGTTCTGTTACCAGGAAGTTGCCTTTGTTGTAATACTTATTATGTACTTACTGCTGGTTCTGTTACCAGGAAGTTACCTTTGTTGTAATACTTATTATGTACTTACTGCTGGTTCTGTTACCAGGAAGTTACCTTTGTTGTAATACTTATTATGTACTTACTGCTGGTTCTGTTACCAGGAAGTTACCTTTGTTGTAATACTTATTATGTACTTACTGCTGGTTCTGTTACCAGGAAGTTACCTTTGTTGTAATACTTATTATGTACTTACTGCTGGTTCTGTTACCAGGAAGTTGCCTTTGTTGTAATACTTATTATGTACTTACTGCTGGTTCTGTTACCAGGAAGTTACCTTTGTTGTAATACTTATTATGTACTTACTGCTGGTTCTGTTACCAGGAAGTTACCTTTGTTGTAATACTTATTATGTACTTACTGCTGGTTCTGTTACCAGGAAGTTGCCTTTGTTGTAATACTTATTATGTACTTACTGCTGGTTCTGTTACCAGGAAGTTGCCTTTGTTGTAATACTTATTATGTACTTACTGCTGGTTCTGTTACCAGGAAGTTGCCTTTGTTGTAATACTTATTATGTACTTACTGCTGGTTCTGTTACCAGGAAGTTACCTTTGTTGTAATAATTATTATGTACTTACTGCTTGTTCTGTTACCAGGAAGTTGCCTTTGTTGTAATAATTATTATGTACTTACTGCTGGTTCTGTTACCCAGAAGTTGCCTTTGTTGCAATGTTGTCTTTCCTTCAGTCTCATCAGACTGAATTCTTTCAATTTTCATAAGTAACAGAAGTTCATACAGTGGGATGTTATAACCTGCAAATGGAGACAAATTGTACAGTTAACCACTGTATCCTTCCAGTAATCTGTTACACTTTGTTTACATGTTTGCAATGGTTTAATCAAACAAGTCTGAAAGAAAACATTACAAAAAAGCTATATTTTATCTAGGACCATGGATAAGCATCTCTGAAGACAAATGACTGTTTTCCATATTCTTATATTACATTACTCTTTCAGTCTCTTGAGAAGAGTCCTAAGAAAGCAAGACACTCATTTCCACACTCTTAGTTTATTGTTCATATGTCTGAGTGTACTCACACATTTGTGTGTAATTCTACACCAGCTATCCCTCAGGACTGAAATTCAAAAACATCTGGTTCCAACCCATTCCAGTAGAAACCTGAGCCAATTTACACACGAGTTAATTTATATGAGATAAAGCAAGGAATTCTAGTAGAAACAATAAAAATAAACATTCTTTAATAAGAAAAAAGTATGGTCATTGAAGTATATGAAAAAAAAATAAGTACATACTAAAGTAAAATATGGCAACTGTTTAAAATGTCCAGACTCACTTTAGTAAGTCCCATAATGTTGACAATGTACTGTTGAAAAAATGGACTTAAAGATGCTAAGTCAGAGATGGCCACTTCTTGGAGTACAACCTTTTCTCCAAGGTATTGCCACCTCTGAGTTAGTATACAGACGTTTGGAGCATGTTGAGGGCTTGTCCCTGATATTTTATGACTTTGTGTATCTCTCTGTATGTAAGACACTAATGAATAGCTGTAGCACTTTCAATGATCAATGGTACCTTTGTCTTTTTTTCTTGAACTGCTACATCTGAATTCTTGCAACTACTTTTTGAACACTTAGCAATGGATGATTTCCTTGAGATGTACACTTTATCATTCATTACAATGCTTTGTGATTCATGTTTACAGTGCTGCTCAGCTACTTCTATACTGTAAAGTCTGCACAATCCTCACTATAACAGTGTTACCACATTCTTAGTAATGGATAATCCCATGTGTACAATTCATCATTCATTACAATGCTTTGTGGTTCACATTTACAGTGCTGCTCAGCTACTTCTATACTGTAAAGTCTGCACAATCCTCACTATAACAGTGTTACCACATTATTAGTAATGGATAATCCCATGTGTACAATTCATCATTCATTACAATGCTTTGTGGTTCATGTTTACAGTGCCGCTCAGCTACTTCTACACTGTAAAGTCTGCACAATCCTCACTATAACAGTGTTACCACATTATTAGTAATGGATAATCCCATGGGTACAATTCATCATTCATTCTTACTATAACAGTGTTATCACATTCTTAGTAATGGATAATCCCATGTAATTCATCATTCAGTGCTGCTCAGCTACTTCTATACTGTAAAGTTTGCACAATCCTTACTATAACAGTGTTATCACATTCTTAGTAATGGATAATCCCATGTGTACAATTCATCATTCATTACAATGCTTTGTGGTTCATGTTTACAGTGCTGCTCATCTACTTCTATACTGTAAAGTTTGCACAATCCTTACTATAACAGTGTTACCACATTCTTAGTAATGGATAATCCCATGTGTACAATTCATCATTCATTACAATGCTTTGTGGTTCATGTTTACAGTCCTGCTCAGCTACTTCTATACTGTAAAGTCTGCACAGTCCTCACTATAGCAGTGTTATCACATTCTTAGTAATGGAGAATCCCATGTGTACAATTCATCATTCATTACAATGCTTTGTGGTTCATGTTTACAGTGCTGCTGAGCTACGTCTATACTGTAGTGTCTGCACAATCCCCACCACATTACTGTGCCTTTCAGTGTTCTGTCAAGAGTGTATCACACCCATCTAGAAGAGGTGTGACTGTTTCCAAGTCTTTTTTTTTTTTTTTTTAACAAAACTTACATTTGCGGAAAATTTCCATATGGTGATTATACTTTTTCCTTCTATCAACTACTGTAAACGTATAACTGATTATATTTAACTACCTTCTCCTACTCAACCCTTGTTCTCCCTTATTGTACCACCACTTACTAATTTAACTGGTTATATCCCTTAACTACCCTCTCGTACTTAATCCTCATTCTCCCTCATCGTACCACTACTTACTAATTTAACTGGTTATATCCCTTAACTACCTACACCTACTTAATCCTCAGTCACCTTCATCATACCACCACTTGCTAATTTAACTGGTTATATTTCTTAACAACCTACACCTACTTAATCCTTATTCTCCCTCATCTTACCACTACTTACTAATTTAATTGGTTCTATCCTTTAACTACCTACTCCTACTTAATCCTCATTCTCCCTCATTGTACCACCACTTACTAATTTAACTGGTTATATCCCTTAACTACCTACTCAATCTTCATTCTCCCTCATCATACAACCACTTACTAATTTAACTGGGTATATCCCTTAACTACCTACTCCTGCTTAATCCTTGTTCTCCCTCACCGTACCACCACTTACTAATTTAACTGGCTATATCCCTTAACTACCTACTCCTACTTAATCCTTGTTCTCCCTCATCATACCGGTTATATCTCTTAATCACCTACTCCTATTTAATCCTCATTCTCCCTCATTGTACCACCACTTACTGATTTAACTGGTTATATCCCTTAACTACCTACTCAATCTTCATTCTCCCTCATCATACAACCACTTACTAATTTAACTGGGTATATCCCTTAACTACCTACTCCTGCTTAATCCACCACTTACTAATTTAACTGGGTATATCCCTTAACTACCTACTCAATCTTCATTCTCCCTCATCATACAACCACTTACTAATTTAACTGGGTATATCCCTTAACTACCTACTCCTACTTAATCCTTGTTCTCCCTCATCATACCATTGCTTACTAATTTAACCGGTTATATCTCTTAATCACCTACTCCTATTTAATCCTCATTGTCCCTCATAGTGCCACCACTTACTAATTTAACTGGTTATATCCCTTAACTACCTACTCCTACTTAATCTTTGTTTTCCCTTATCGTACCACCACTTACTAATTTCAACCCAAATGCCAGTCTTTGCCTTCGCTTGCTTTTCTTTGCACTTTTGTCTGCTACAATTTATACAAACGAACAGGTAATCTCTTAGATTTTCTTCTCTTCCTATAGTCAGAAATTGTATGATGCAAAGTTAGCATTAATCATCTGATATGCCTAATTACGTATGCAAAATGCTATGTAACCAAGATGAAAATATTACATATAATGTGGAAAATGAAAACATGCTGTATGTTATCTGTGTACGTGAATACTGGGGCTCTTACTCCTGGGCTTCCACTGAAAAAGGTATCTATGCCAGCTGGACTTTCCCAGTCAAAAAGATAAAATACAATAAAATAAATAATTAAACTGTGTGTTACTCCCACATATGCAATATGCAATGGACTTTGTAAACCAATGTGTACATAGTCCACTATCCTGGGCTGCCATTATTAACCTTTCGTCTTTTGGTTAAAACTTGTATCTTCTTAACCATTCCTGAATTAAATCCTGATCAACATGAGCTTGTTCTGGGAGATCTCTATACTTGCCCCAACAATTGCAACCTTTCCATATTTCTTTCCTTCTCATCTGATCCTTTTCCAAATATTCTTTGGTTTCTTGGCACACTCAGATGCTGCGTGATTTTGGTTTACATCTGCTTTGCTTTCTATTCCTACTTGACACTGGAATGCTTCTGCTAAACTAAGAAAAGACATCATCTTAGACTTCCTCTCCTCATGTTTTAAAACTTTCACTATGTTTGGATATGATGACTTCAGCAGATATGTATTCAGTCCTATAACTGCAGTTTTATACAAGTAATCAGTTTCTTGGAGGCCCATACCTTTTTCACAACAAGGTATACATAAACTTGGTAAACACAGATTTTACATCATGTGATAAGCATGAAATGTTTGTCCTGTTTTCCTGTCCAGCTGACTCAATACCGTATGGAGACAGTCAAACATATCAAAACTGTAAGTTAGAACTTGAAAAGCGTATTGGTTTATGGCATGGACTAGATGTCAAGGTTATTTTCAATACTAGTTTTAGTCTTGTGAAGTATTCCTTATTCAGCTTTATTCACATTTGCTCATGTTTTATTTCTAATCCTTCAGCAATTCCCAGATATTTATACACTCCCACCCACTGAAGCTCCTTTATATCACACTCCTGTAAAAACTGATACTTTCTTGGTACTGATTACTTTTGCACATTTATTAAGACTAAATTAAGTTCTTATATCCTCTGAGAAAGTTTTAACCACTCGTAGTTGTTGTTTTAGCTCTTCATCTGATGAACTAACAAAAAAGAGGATTACAGATCTTTAAGCAAGTTTGATTTCTGGGAGCCAAACTGTAGCCATGTTAAGTAAACAAACGAATATTTTATGGGCAAGACAAAACAGCAGCGGTGACAAAGAATCATACTAAAATATCCCTCTTTGAATTTTTATCCCTAGGAAAATAATTTGCCCTTTGTCATGGCTTAATTGTAAAGTAGTTTGCTACTGTTTCACAATCACTGTAATGTAACTGATAAATGTAGGACAGATCTTGTACGTCTATAGGCACTCCTTTATTCATGAATGCGGGATGATGTCAAATGCTTTCTTGTAATCTATCCATGCCATATTTGGAGTCTTCCCCTTTTTATAACTCTCCATTACAGCTTTATTTAGCAAAGGGTTGGGTGGGTGGCCTAATGGTTAAGGTGTTTGCCTTGCAAGCACAAGGTGCAGGGTTTGAGTCTCACAAGGGATAATTGGCTACACTTAAATGGCTCGCAAGGGCAGTTAGCCTAGTATTAATCTATGAACTAATCTATGAACAAAGGGTCCTTTGTTCCATATGACTTTTTTATCTTACCCTTTTCTTTAATTGCCATGACTGAGTTTTTTCTAAAGGACTACAAACTTAGTCTGCATCAATACCAGTATTTAGTTTGTACACTGAAGTAAGGCAAATTATTGATCTACACTGGCCAACAGCTTTACTCTTAAGGATTATTACCATTTTTCCTGTTGTTAACCAGGTTGGTGTCTATCTGGGATGCACACATAAGTAATTTGTACCCTAAATCTTTGTGTAAAGATGTTAATACTTTTATTGAGAAGTTAGGTACTGCATCTGGGCCTGGGTGTTTCCAAATAGGAGCTATTCTGAATGTTGTTTCAGTTTGGCTCTGGCTGCTACTTCATCCTATTTCATAACTTGTACATTTGAACTCATTACTGTTGCTAAGCGGAGATGCAAAATGTGTATTTTTTTTTAATATAACAGTAGCAAATGAGCAAACTGATTTAAACAAATTAACCAATAAAAAGCTAAAAACTGAGCCCCGTTCCAGCAGTCTTCAAGCAAGACAAGTTCCAATTGCACACTCCTGCCACTAGAGTGCAGAGGAATCTTCTCCAAAAAGATGGCCTGGATTAGTGCGCAAGTTATACAAACAAAGCTAGATTCAGCAGGTCTGATCTAGTCTATGCTACAGCAAAAAATGCATACCAATTTCAGAAAGAACAGTTCAAATAAGCAAGCACAATAAACCTTTAACCAGAAAATCCCACCTCAGAAGGGCAGACTCTACCCTCTACTCCCACAAGAGTGCAGACCACACCTTCTTAATCTAAAATAACTGTCCCGAAGCCCAAGTGCTTAAACCAGAACTATTACACTTTTAGAATAACAGACAGTAAGCCTTCAAGCAGCAACTCCCAACTTAGAAGGATGTAAGCTACCTGTCCTGCCACAACAGTGAAGATCACAAACCATCTTAATGTAAAACAACTGGTCTGAAGCCCAAGTGCTTAAACCAAAGGCTTAGAATAACAGTTACAATTTAATCAGGCTACTAACAAGTAGTAATAAATGTTGTTGTTGTTGTTGTTTGTCTTTCGGCTTTTCTCGGTTAGGGGTCGCCACAGCGGAACTCCGGTCCGCTAATGATTGGCAGTAGATTTTCACAAATGCCGAGGTACCAGCTTGACGTCCAACCTTCAACAAAGGCATGCCCATTTATGCATGTCTTTCAAACGCCCACCCAACCATGGGGAGGACATGCAGACTCCACACAGAAGGCACTCGCCGCACTCCAGCCAAGAATCGAACAGGAGAACCTCTTGCTGTGAGGCAACAATGCTACCGCTGCACCACCATGGAAGACAAGTAGTAATAAATGCAGCAGAAAAAGCAGATGAATAAAGTGCAATAGTTTTTATATAACGACAGAAAATGAGCAAACTGATTTAAACAAATTACCCAATTAACCAGTAAAAAGCTCAAAACTGAGCCCTGTTCCAGCAGTCTTCAATCAGACAAGTTCTAACTGCACACTCCTGCCACGAGGGTGCAGGGGAACCTTCTCCAAAAAAAGATGGCTTGGATTAGTGCTCAAGTTATACTAACAAAGCTAGATTCAGCAGGCCTTTATCTAGTCTGTACTACAGCAAACAAGGTGCACCAATTTCAGAAATAAACATTTAAAATAAGCAGGCACAATAAGCCTTTAACCAGAAATTCCTAGCTGAGAAGGTTAGAATCTAGCCTCTCCTCCTACAAGAGTGCAGACCACACACCTTCTTAATGTAAAATAACTGGCCTGAAGCCCAAGTGCTTAAACCAGAACTAATACAATTTTAGAATAACAGATACTGAGCTTTCAATCATCAATTCTCAACTTAGAAGGATGTAAGCTACCTCTCCTGCCACAACAGTGCAGACCACAAACCTTCTTAATGTAAAACAACTGGTCTGAAGCCCAAGTGCTTAAACCAAAAGGTTAAGAATAACGGTTACAATCTAATCAGGTTACTACCAAACAGTAATAAATGCAGCAGAATAAATACAACTGAGTATTTTAAGAAGAGGCAAACGCAAAATAAAGTAATGAAGTAGGAAGAAACACAAATACAGTAAAAGCAGATGAATAAAGTGCAATTTGTTTCTTAGTAAAGTACAAGGAGAGAGGGAGGAGGAGCAGAAGATAATTCAATATTAAGAACTAAGTGGGTTGGCCTTCTCAAATGTTCTCTCTGTATTAAGTAGAGTGAACACTAGATTGGGAGGGGTGTCCCAGATCAAATTTACAGTAGGGGATGGCAACTACAAAGCCACCAACTATAACACCACAAGAATAGGGTGTGAGGGAGGGAAAAAACAGTTTCAGGACAAATGAGAAACAGAAAACAATGCCAGAAAAATAATTCAGTCAAGCAAAAAAGTAATTCAGTCAGGCAAAATTAAGACAATGCAGAACTCTGAAAGGTAAAAATGCCACGAAATATACTTATCAATCAGTGATATATTTCCAGACTGTTTGAGAATCACACTTCAGCCAGAACACCAGGAGTTTCCAACTGTGTATGCAAGAATTTACAAACAGAAACTATATTTTTAAATCAGCAAGCCTTGAAGCAATCAGATAACACAAACACTGTTAGACCAGTTTTATAAACTCCACCACAGGAATGGGGGGGGGACCAGTTTCAGGACAGATGAGAAACAAAAACCAATGCCAGAAAATATATAAAATAATTCATATACATGTACAGGAAAAAAACACGCTGAGCTGGTCACTCCTTGAGAATACAAGATTTAATAAAACTAAACGCTAAAATGACAACTTTTTCGTCCGACCTCAATAGCTGGACTTCTTCAGAAAAAAACATACAACAGCTGTTAAAATTCAAATGTCTTATTTATAACCTTCCCGCCAACCTTTTAAGACCCTAAATTGTCTCTTAAAGGTGTATGTAGTCAGACATTGTTACTTCAAATGTATCGCTGACTTCAATATTAATCTAAATGAAAATCACATTTACAATCGCTTTTATCAATGTTAAACACTTTTTACAGCAACGCCTTTTGTAAGCCATATTCCTTTACAAGTTTGTTTTCTAGTGGAGTACAAAATAATTCAGTCAGGAAAAGAAATAATTCAGTCAGGCAAAATTAAGAGAATGCAGAACTCTGAAAGGTTAAAATGCCAAGAAATATACTTATGAATCAGCGATATATTTCCAGATTGTTTGAAAATCACACTTCAGCCAGAACACCAGGAGTTTCCAACAGTGTATGCAAGAATTTACAAACAGAAACTATATTTTAATTCAGCAAGCCTTGAAGCAATCAGACAACACAAAAGCTGATAGACCAGTTTTATAAACTCCACCACAGGAATAGGGGGGGAAGCAGTTTCAGGACAGATGAGAAACAGAAAACAATGCCAGAAAATATATAAAATAATTCAGTCAGGCAAAAAATAATTCGGTCAGGCAAAATTAAGACAATGCAGAACTCTGAAAGGTTAAAATGTCAAGAAATATACTTATCAATCAGCGATATATTTCCAGACTGTTTGAGAATCACACTTCAGCCAGAACACCAGGTGTTTCCAACAGAGTATGCAAGAATTTACAAACAGAAACTATATTTTTAAATCAGCAAGCCTGGAAGCAATCAGATAACACAAACGCTGTTTGACCAGTTTTATAATCTCCACCACAGGAATGGGGAGAACCAGTTTCAGGATAGATGAGAAACAAAAACCAATGCCAGAAAATATATTAAATAATTCAGTCAGGCAAAAAAATAATTCAGTCAGGCAAAATTAAGACAATGCAGAACTCTGAACGGTTAAAATGCCACGAAATATATTTATCAATCAGCGATATATTTCCAGATTGTTTGAAAATCACACTTCAGCCAGAACACCAGGAGTTTCCAACAGTGTATGCAAGAATTTACAAACGGAAACTATATTTTTTAAATCAGCATGCCTTGAAGCAATCAGATAACACAAAAGCTGTTAGACCAGTTTTATAAACTCCACCACAGGAATGGGGAGAACCAGTTTCAGGACAGATGAGAAACAAAAACCAATGCTGGAGAATATATTAAATAATTCAGTCAGGCAAAATTAAGACAATACAGAACTGAAAGGTTAAAATGCCAAGAAATATACGTATCAATCAGGAATATATTTCCAGATTGTTTGAAAATCACACACCAGCCAGAACACCAGGAGTTTCCAACAGTGTATACAAGAATTTACAAACAGAAACTATATTTTTAAATCAGCAAGCCTTGAAGCAATCAGATAACACAAAAGCTGTTGCACCAGTTTTATAAACTCCACCACAGGAATAGGGGGAACCAGTTTCAGGACAGATGAGAAACAAAAACCAATGCCAGAAAATATATAAAATAATTCAGTCAGGCAAAATTAAGACAATGTAGAACTCTGAAAGGTTACAATCCCAAAAAATATACTTATCAATCAGCAATATATTTCCAGACTGTTTGAGAATCACACTTCAGCCAGAACACCAGGAGTTTCCAACAGTGTATGCAAGAATTTACAAACAGAAACTATATTTTTTTAAATCAGCAAGCCTTGAAGCAATCAGATAACAGAAACGCTGTTCGACCAGTTTTATAAACTCCACCACAGGAATGGGGAGAACCAGTTTCAGGACAGATGAGAAACAAAAACCAATGAAAGAAAATATATAAAATAATTCAGTCAGGCAAAATTATGACAATACAGAACTCTGAAACGTTAAAATGCCAACAAATATGCTTATCAATCAGCAATATATTTCCAGATTGTTTGAGAATCACACTTCAGCCAGAACCCCAGCAGTTTCCACAGTGTATGCAAGAATTTACAAACAGAAACTATATTTTTAAATCTGCAAGCCTTGAAGCAATCAGATAACGCAAAAGCTGTTAGACCAGTTTTATAAACTCCACCACAGGAATAGGGGGGAACCAGTTTCAGGACAGATAAGAAACAAAAACCAATGCCAGAAAATATATAAAATAATTCAGTCAGGCAAAATTAAGACAATGCAGAACTCTGAAAGGCTAAAATGCCAAGAAATATACTTATCAATCAGCGATATATTCCAGATTGTTTCAGAATCACACTTCAGCCAGAACACCAGGAGTTTCCAACAGTGTATGCAAGAATTTACAAACAGAAACTATTTTTAAATCAGCAAGCCTTGAAGCAATCAGATAACACAAAAGTTGTTAGACCAGTTTTATAAACTCTACAACAGGAATAGGGGGAAGCAGATTCAGGACAGATGAAAAACAAAAACCAATGCCAGAAAATATGTAAAATAATTCAGTCAGGCAAAATTAAGACAATGCAGAACTCTGAAAGGTTAAAATGCCAAGAAATATACTTATCAATCAGCGATACATTTCCAGATTGTTTGAGAATCACACTTCATCCAGAACACCAGGAGTTTCCAACAGTGTATGCAAGAATTTACAAACAGAAACTATATTTTTAAATCAGCAAGCCTTGAAGATAACACAAAAGCTGTTAGACCAGTTTTATAAACTCCACCACAGGAATTGGAAGAACCAGTTTCAGGACAGATAAGAAACAAAAACCAATGACAGAAAATGTATAAAATAATTCAGTCAGGCAAAAAAATAATTCAGTCAGGCAAAATTAAGACAATGCAGAACTCTGAAAGGTTAAAATGCCAAGAAATATACTTCTCAGTCAGTGATATATTTCCAGATTGTTTGAGAATCACACTTCAGCCAGAACACCATGAGTTTCCAACAGTGTATGTTCACAAAAAGCATGTACCACTTGCAGTACCTCAGCATTTATTTGTAGATGATACTTTCCTTGTAGACTTCCAAATCTTGTAAGTAAACCAACTCAGTCATGCTGGATATTACCACGATTATCTAAATTATTTGGTATAACCCTGTAATATCCAACTTTTCTGTACAAATATACTTTTGGTACCTTAGTATGAATTTGTTTTACCACAAAACATAACCCAAGCCAAACCACCAAATATACTAAGCACAAAAGCATGTTTAATACTATAAATTGAAAAAAGGATACTGAACCTCTTAATTTTGCTGTAGGTTTCGAAGATATGGGTTTACTTGATGTTATGAATCAGTTTATGTGCACACAGTTTTCTCTTCGGTGTTTACAGCGCACTTACTTGTTCAAAAGTGTTTTCAGGAAAAATTTACACTATGCATCTGTGTCTAAAGTATCACTACCAATAGAAATTAAAAAAAAATAAATATCTTTTAGTGAAATTCAACAAAATCCAAATCAGCCATCAGCAGCCCAATACCTACCTTACTAATTTAGAATTTTATAACCTTGAACATATTTATGTGGCCATATATCCTAACATGATCCTGTTTACCTGGAAGACTTCTTGTTGCCCATAATACAATGTGACAGTAAGCTAAGATTAACACGCTCAAGTCTCTTCCTGTGAGAAAAAAATCCTTCACTCAGAATGAAAGTAGTGAGAAATACTATTACGTTTGACAATTTAAGGCAAAAGTATTAGTGACTGGTTTGCAGTGACTTTTAAAACATCTGTTTCCTACAGATGTGTTACACAAAGGGCTTATCAAACTAAGATAACACCGCCTTTTAAAAAAGAGTAATGTTGAGAATTTCAAGTTCTCTCTTCCCTAAGTCAGTCAGTGCATCATATGACCTGGCTTGTACAACTCAGTAATTAAGTCAGACTGTTCTAAGTGATCATGTTTATTCACCCAGGATACAAAATTATAGAGCTATGAAGTCCCAAAGCCTTAATACGCTTATGCCCCAGGAGAGGGAAACAGTGCAGCAGAAGTGATAGTTCATAGTATAACAGCTGTTATATAACAGTATAACAGATGTGAGACCGAAAACACATATGCCAAGACCCTGGAAGAAAACACAATGAAGCTTACGGACAGGACAACTTAGTCAAGCCTTGTAGTTGTTGATTTGACAGTGTAGTCCACAGAAATCCACTGGATAAAAACGTCAAGGAACAAAGCTTTTCAGATGTTAAAATAGTTTAATCCAAGCATTCGCTTCACAGGAAAAAACACTGAAATCACACTAACACTCCAAATGCAAGTACGTTTTCATTTCAAAAACTTCCTCAGATGTGGGCTGGTAACTACATCAGTACATATATATACATCAATCAACATTTAAAACCACCAATCTCATGCTGCATAGTAAATGAGGCATAACTGAAAATTATGTCATGAAAACATTTAAAGCACATTCTAAATGCCTTATTTCTTGCATAAAAAGTACTACTGACCTAATCAAATATCATACCAGTTACTTTTATTACTTTGATTTAAACTTTAAAATCTCTATAAAACAGTTTAAAACCTTTTCTAAAAAAAACTTTTAATACAATGCCATCTTGTGGAACAAAGTTGAACTACCACTTTCTGTTATAAAGAATGTATGCTTCCTAGGAGTTTCTCTGACCCCAGAACTTACATGAAGTAACTGTTTTAATCATCCTTACAAAATTCAGAACAATACAGTAATAAGCAGCTATCCGTGTTAATACAAATATGTTTAAAATCTTAATGTTAAATAAATAAATGAATAACGTGCAAAATAGCAAAATGGAAAATACAAATACTTTAAAAACATTCTAAATACAGTTTTTAAAATTCTTTCAGTTTCTTGACGTCAGTGTAGTTCATCATCTTATGTTGAAAAATATATTGTTGAAATACAAGCTGAGATAACAATCCTGACATGGAAATTAGTTAACTTAATAATTAAGTAAAGGAAGAACATAAGATTCCTATTTGGGATCTATAATTTTGCGGCTCTTAATTTGAGGAGGGGGCAATGGAAATACTTTTGTTGAGTCCCGGACGCTTGTTGGCTTGCAATGTAACTTGCCACCAAAGCTCACGGTACTCAATTCTTTCCTTCCATAAACCACCCTTGACATCATATTTCACTTTTTCCAGTACAAAAAATTCATAATATTCCTGTTCACATCGCAACTTATGTTGATAGAGCGCATTGGTCTCTTTTTTGTTTTGTATCTCGTACATGTGCTCGTAAATTCTTCTTTTCAACTTTCATTCCGTCTTCCCAACATAGGTGGGAGGTGGAAGAACCTGAGGAGGAGGGGGTAGTGGGAGTTGTAGCTGGATGAGTAGAGTGGTTTGTGAAGGATGATGTTAATTTAGATATGGAGTCAATGAAGAAGCTGTTAAATTGGAAGGCTAGGTCGGTATCAGAAGTATTGTGATCAGGGTGTGGGTTTTCCTTTTTGCCAGGGTTGAAGAGGGAAGAGATACTATCCCAGAATTTTTTTGGGTTAGTCTTGTGATTGTTTTGGAGGGTGATATAGTAGGATTTGCAGTCAGAAGTGATAAGTTTTTTAACTCTGTTGCGGAGTATTTTGTATTCATTTAGGGTGGCTGGGGTTTTGTTTTTATAGTGGTTTTTCAAGGCTTTATCACAGAGGTGCATGACAGCTAAGGTATCTTTGGTTAGCCATGGGATGGTTTTGCTCTTAATTCTTTTAGTTCTTAGGGGGGCCAAGGTGTCTAGTAGGTTTAGAAATTATGTATTAAAATAGGTAACAGCTTCATCTAGGGGAAGTGTATTTAGGGGACTCCAGTTAAATTGTTTAAGTAAGTCAGAGAAGGTGTTGGGGTTAAAGTTTTTTAAGGAGCGTACAGAGATGGTGGCATGTGTCAGTTGTAGGGAGGGAGAATGACGGTGAGCGAAAGTAGGAAAGTGGTCACTGAAAGAGTCAGGGAGTGTACCACTACTGGAGATAAGGTGTGGGTGTGATACCAGAATCCAGTCTAGGGTGCTTCCAGAGGAATGGTCCTTAGATGGCCTGGTTATTGAATTGATTAACTGATGAAAGTTGTAGAGGTTTATATTTAGGGGGTTTATTGGGCATTGGACAGAGGACCAGTTGATGTTAACGTCACCTAGGATAACAGTTTCATTAGTAATGTTGGTGGAGAGCCAAGAGAGAATGTCCTCAAGAATAGGTATGTTATCACCAGGAGGGATATAGAGGGAGGCTAAGCATATTGTTTTATGCTTGTTTAGGTGGAGTTGGGCTAGAAGTACTTCGGCATTGGCAAATTGGGGAACAGGCTTAGAATATGAAGTAACTGAAAAGGAAGAGGAATAGAGTAGAGCAACTCCACTTCCTTTTTTTGTGGGTTCTGTCTTTCCTGATGATATTATAGTTGGGGGAGTTATTTCAGAATCTTTTATGGAGGATTTTAGCCATGTTTCAGAGATTGACAATATGTCAGGATTGTTATAGAGAAGCCAGGCAGGGAGGTTGGGGATTTTGTTACATATACTTTGAGCATTTAATGCTGAGAAGGAGAGGGATTTTGTAGATGAAGGTGTGTAGGAGGGGGTGGTTGAGGAGCTGATGGAAGAGGGACCAGGGTTAGAGTGTATGTCACCAGAAAGTAGGGTGGTGATAAGTTGGTGGAGATGAAAATAAAGGTGATTAGAGAGTTTTGTGTATGGTTTAAGGGTTGTATGTTTTGTATAAGTAGTGCAAGTTAGGCTTGGAGTAGCATGTTTGTAGGTGGGAAAAAGTAGGGAGGGGTTGCAGAAGTATAACTGAGGGCTTATGGAGGTAGAGGAGTATTTATGTTGTTTAGGCACTGAACTGGTTGTGTGATAGTGGGGGGATTGAGTAGTGTTAAAGGGTTTGGTGATGTAGGTTAGATAGGTAAACTTAGTAGTAGTAGTAGTAGATGGGTTATAAGTGAGGAAGGTTTTGTTAGCATTGCTGTAGTTTAGAGTTGTAGTTGGGATGAGTGACTGGTGTGAATGGAGTGTTGTACGGCTAGGAATGGTTAGGCTAGATGTTGAGAGGTGGTAGGGGTGGAGCCAGGAAGAAGAGGGTGGGGAAGATCGAGGCTGATTGGAGTGGGTGTGGTTAGTGGGGTTTAAATGTAGATGTAGTTGGGGCGGGTGAAAATTGGGGGCAGGGTAGGGGAGCGGAGTGAGCCCAGAGGGCTAACGGAGCGGGAAGAGCCAGGAAAGGAAGACCAAGGACAAGGCTATGCAAAACAATCGGTAAGGGTAGGAGTAGAGACACAAGTTAAGAAACATAAGGTAAGTAGTCACAGGGGTTAGGGGCAGGGCGGTGAGTCAAAGGTGGAAGGAAAACATAGAATTCACAGGGTGGAAAGGTAGAGAAGGCAGTTGGAGTTTTTTTTTCTTAGTTTTTCCTTTTTATTTTTAAAGTTTAGAGCTTATAAGATTGAAGTAAAAACAGTTAATGGATGGCTGCTGCCATCTGCTGACCAAAATGGATAATTACAGATATGTGGAGCAGCACTGGGAGAAAAGGAAGGGAAGAGTCTATGGAGCCAAGAGAGGTTGGGTCGGTGCTGGGCTGCTGGCTGGCGCACGCTGGGTCAGACTAAAACAACAACCAGTGGCACAAATGACTATGCAGTAAGGTACATACACTCATTTTAGTATGTGGTTCTTGTGGGGAGGCAGGACAGTTTCCCGATACACCGCACGATCCATGAGATGGTTCTTACAGGTAGGGAACCCGGGTACTATGTAGCACAGGTAAGATGTCTGGGGTAACTTGTACGTATTGATAGCAAGCTGTAAAAGGAGAGAAAGGTAAAATTAATGCTATGCAGACAGAAAAACAGCCATTAAGAGGGAAATACTACAATAGGGAAGTATAGTCTAGGCAGTGTGGGGTAGCCTAGGGGTGGTATGTAGTGAGAGTGTGAGTTATAAGAAGTGTAAACTATAGGAAGACTGGGGGGGAGAAAGGGAAGATTACATTTAGTTAAATTAGGAACAGTAGGAGCTTCAGTACCATAATACAAAAAAAAACTTGGATTAAAACCAGTGTTTTACATTAAACAGAACTAATCAGTACTGGGTGATACATAAAAACCAAATGACTGCATTTAAATGCAGAGTTGGGCAGCGTTCAGACTTCAGTAAAAAAATGTACTTTGCACTATACAAGTTAACCAACATTTTTAGGACATAAACTCTGCGTGAGGAAGCACTTACAGTCTTAATAAACACAGTCTGTCAGCTATAGGCAGAAATAAACAAACGAACTGCACGTAATCCTAGCCTCTTACTTAATAATTATAGCACTCTGAGTACATGCATTAACATTACCATACCACAGCATGAAACAGTTTAAACTAGTGGGGCACCTTAGTTCTTATCTAAGCAGGTTGAGCGTGTCGAGATAAAATCAATTGCAACACTTACAAATGAGGCAGGAGTATATGGTATTAATTAAAAATTAAAAAAGTGTCTAATTTCAGTATAAGGTATAGGACTTTTAACTAGTCCACTTGTTTGTAATAGGATAGAGTCTTACCATACATTATAAAGGGCAGACAACCTTATGTATCAGGGAAATACCTTGGATAAGGCAATTCTAATACAATAACCGCTTCGAGACTTGACTAATCAAAATCTGGTAAGCTTTATCGCTTACACGCTGGTTGAGCATTTCCAGTTAAGTGTTACGAGTAAAAAGCAGTTTTGTTGCCCCAGGTGAGGTGGGAATGGGTCAAACCAATTTAAAAAGAACACAAAATAAAGAGGAGGTTACTAAAATAATGTTTTGCAACCGATTTTGGGAAGGCTCCAGTATTTGCTGCAGAGAAGTGATTCGGAGTAAAAAACGTCTGACAAGTAATCAGTATAAGCATTTGGTCTTCACAGCTGTAGCTAAGCGGCATACAAATTAGGGGCTAATCACATAAGAGCGCCTGACAAACAGTCAGTGTTTGTAGCAGTTCTGCACATTAAATACAAGGATATACGTTGGGAACATTTAGCTAACTGTTTGATGGGATATGAGACAGTTCCCTGTAGTTATAATGCTCAACAAACAGAAAATAAGTACAATAGCTATACGGAGCTGTAACAGAGCAGCGACATACAGGGCATACACATGGTGCAATAACTAGGTAGTTAGACTAGAGAAATATGTAAAAATAGCTATATAGAGCTATAATTGAGCAGCAACATACATTTGAACATAAGCACATGTGATAACTAGAATACAGACAGAAAAATCTCACCCACGAACGGGGCCAGCAACCGAAGGCACGACCTGGACTGGAAGGGGCCAGAGGATGATTTAAAATTGGCACCTGGCTCTACTGGCGTCACTATATGGTTTAAGGGGCGGGAAAAGAACAGAAAGAAGGGGGGGGCAAGGCAGGGAGACAGGGAGAGACAGTTAAGTGAGGGGAGGGGGCAGGTACAGAAAGGTAGACCAGAAAGAAACAGAAAAGGAAGACCAAGGATGAGGCTATGAAAAACAATCAGTAAGGGTAGGAGACACAAGGTAAGAAACATAAGGTAAGTAGTCACAGGGGTTAGGGGCAGGGCGGAGAGTCAAAGGTGGAAGGAAAACAGAATTCACAGGGTGGAGAGGTAGAGAAGGCAGTTGGAGGTTTTTTTCTTAGTTTTTCCTTTTTATTTTTAATGTTTAGAGCTTATAAGATTAAAGTAAAGACAGTTAATGGATGGCTGCTGCCATCTGCTGACCAAAATGGGTAATTACAGGTATGTGGAGCAGCACTGGGAGGAAAGGAAGGGAAGAGTCTATGGAGCCAAGAGGTTGGGTCGGCATTGTATTAAAAGGTTTTTAGAAAAGGTTTTAAACGGTTTTAGAGATTTGAAAGTTTAAATTAAAGTAATAAAAGTGACTGTATCAAAGAGTTTGCAAACTTTTAGACAACTGGTATGATATTTGATTAGGTCAATAGCAAGGGAGCCCGCAGGATTTTTTGCAGGGAGGTGCAAACCCAGAACCCCACCCACAAAGCCCCACCCCTCCACCCACATAGCCCCACCCCCTCCACTCATGCAGCCCCCTCCCCCACGCAGCCATTACAGGGTCCCATTACTTGGCTATTTCTCCCCAGTTGCCATAAACACTGTCAAAATTCTTAGTGTGCATACTGTTTTATGCTTTACTTCTACAATGATTACAGATATCTGGATTTAAGTAGGAATCCGTGATAAGTTGTTTTACATACCCCATGTACATTGCAACTAACTCAAGGGAACTTTCAGCTGGCAGCCCTTTTGAATTCTGATCAAGAAGGCATGGCTGTTCAGTTCTCTATACTGGAATAATTTCTCATTCATTGCTAATAATCATTTTATTTACTTGGGTACTAACAGAGTTTTACTTTTTACCTACCATAAAGACAAGATATTTGTTTTACCTCAAAATACTTCCCCTTGTTTTATTTATTTATTTGTAAGTGACTTAGAAACAACTACTGGGGAATAGTGTTCCTTAGCTCAGTATTTCTCATGTAGGACACTAAACTTGAGTCCCATGAGCCTGTTCAGATTATACAGATTTAAACAGATTAGTTTATAACACTAGTGTTCTTTGGCTTCCAAGATTAGCTCTCAGTAACACAAGTTGCTGTTTAAATAAAAGCTGGCATTCTGTATTTAACTTAAACTGTGTGCATTCACTAAATTATGTATATATTTTAATTAATGCTTAATCAAGCATTTCTTCATAATCCCAACATTGACATAGTTGCAAATTATCACTTCAACTTTTTATAGATAATTCCAATAGCCCTAATATATGCACATTATTAATTATTTTTTCAAGATTAGTTTTACTGAGTGGGCAAGGGAAATTCTGGGTGTTTTCTGATTTTGTGTGGTTGACCCTTAGTTATATGAAACTGGGTCTGCATTATCACTGATGTGAACAACTTCATTATATGCTTAACTAAAAGCTTTAGACCTTTTTTCTTGACACAGCCATTACAGTATCCTTCCTGTTACTGTGATAAGCAAGAGTAGCCATGCATAAGAAGTGTACATATTTATACATATGATTATGCACGATTATATACAGACTGTATTAATTATAATATAAAATAATTCAATTAGATCCCTTCTATAATACAGCACCACTTGTTAGACTGTGTTTTAAATTTATAGTTTTGAATGTTTTTCCAGCAAGCAATGAAACAAAACATATGAGCCAATAATGACAAACTGTCCAATTCTAAACATTTCAACCATAAAAGGCCACTTATTGTCATTACAATCCATCAATGTCAGTCAGTATGCACAATCTCTGCAGAAGTAAAAGTCATCTGAATAATTCCACATTAAAGAACTCTGAAACTAATGAAGAGGTTGTTGCTAGAAAACAACTTTATATTTCAGTGTTTCATCAACAAATTCAGTGCCTGCTGCCCTTGAAGAATACATTGCCTATATTACATTAAAAATGGTAAGCTGGTATATTTGCAATACAGAATGGGTGGTAAGCTGAAAAACAAGTTATTAGGCATCTCATCCAAAGGAGGACATAGCCAGGACTGCAACACTCCACCCCCTTAAAATACAAATCTACATGCTGTGGGAGTAGAACCTATAGCCCTCTGCATCAAGATGCAAGTATGCTAACTGCTGTACTACTAACACTGCTTTAAAATTCTATACCACAATAATGATGATACCATTTGCTAAACAAAACCGTTGCACATTTTAAGCAGACTTAGAATGAGCAGCAGTAAGCTTCTCTTCCCTTGAAGCTCACAATTCCTTGAAAATGCACTCGAAAATAAATTCCACCTGCTAACTCTAAATAGGGCATTTCACTTTCTCTCACACACCTCAACCTCTGCAAGAAATCTGGACAAAGCCCAATATAAATAGGGACAGATTATAAATATTGCTCTCATGAATTTAGAACATTGCTAGAATAACAGGATTTATGTTAGTATGCATTTTATATGATGGACAGAAGGAAGGTTGGTATATTGTGTGTGCAAGAGACCAGATGGAAGGGGAGTAAGGCTAGGTGTATTGGAGGTGGGTTCAAATTGTTTTATCATGGTGTGGATGGGAGGAGAAATGGTGTAGGAGTTATCCTGAAGGAACAGTATGCTAAGAGTGTTTTGGAGTTGAAAAGAGTGTTGGATAGAGTGATGTTTATGAAGCTGGAAATTGATGGTGTAATGATGAATGTTGTTAGTGCATATGCTCCACAAGTTGGGTGTGCAATGGATTAGAAAGAAACATTTTGGAGTGAGTTGGATGAAGTGGTGATGACTGTACCCAAGGGTGAGAGAGTGGTGATTGGAGCAGATTTCAATGGGCATGTTGGTGAAGGGAACAGAGGGGATGAGGAAGTAATGGGTAGGTATGGTGTTAAACAAAGGAATGCAGAAGGTCAGATGGTAGTGGATTTTGTGAAAAGGATGGACATGGCTGTGATGAATACATATTTTAACAAGAGGGAGGAGCATAGGGTGACATACAAGAGTGGAGGTAGATGCACACAGGTGGATTATATCTTATGTAGAACGGCCAGTCTGAAGGAGATTGGAAACTGTAAAGTCGTGACCAGGGGAAAGTGTAGTTAGGCAGCATAGGATGGTGGTTTGTAGGATGACGTGGTGATCAAGAAGAGGAGGAGGAGTGTGAGGGCAACACCAAGGATCAAATGGTGGAAATTGAAAAAGGGTAATTGTGAGGTGGAGTTCAGGGATGAGTTAAGACAGGCACTGGGTGGCAGTGAAGAGTTACCAAATAGCTGGGTAACTACAGCAGAGCTAGTAAGGGAGATGGCTAGAAAGGTGCTTGGTAAGACATCTGGACAGAGGAAGGACAATAAGGGGACATGGTGGTGGAATGAGGAAGTACAGAAGAGTATACAGAGAAAGAGGTTTGTAAAGAAGAAGTGGGATTGTCAGACAGATGAAGAAAGTAGACAGGAGTATAAGGAGATGAGGTGCATGGCAAAGAGAGAGGTGGCGAAGGCTAAGGATAAGGCGTATGAAGGGTTGTATGAAAGGTTGGACACTAAGGAGGAAGAAAAAGACCTTTACCGATTGGCTAGACAGAGGGACCGAGCTAGTAAAGATGTGCAGCAGGTAAGGGTGATAAAGGATAATGAGGGAAACATACTCACAAGCGAGGAGAGTGTGTTGAGCAGATGGGAAAAGTACTTTGAGGGGCTGATGAATGAAGAGAATGAGAGGGAGAGAAGGTTGGATGATGTGGGGATAGTGAATCATGAAGTACAATGGATTAGCAAGGAGGAAGTAAGGATAGCTATGTAGAGGATGAAGAATGGAAAAGCTGTTAGTCCAGATGACATACCTGTGGATGCATGGAGGTGTTTAGGTGAAATGGCAGTGGAGTTTTTAACTAGATTGTTTAATGAAATCTTGGAAAATGAGAGGATGCATGAGGAATGCAAAAAGTGTTTTGATACCGATTTTTAAAAATAAGGGTGATCTGCAGATCTGTAGTAACTACAGAGGGATTAAATTGATCAGTCACAGCATGAAGTTATGGGAAAGAGTAGTGGAAGCTAGGTTAAGAAGGGACATGATGATTAGTGATCAGCAGTATGGTTTCATGCCGGGAAAAAGCACTACAGATGCAATGTTTGCTCTGAGAGTGTTGATGGAGAAGTACAGAGAAGGTCAGAAGGAGTTGCATTGTGTTTTTGTAGACTTAGAGAAAGCATATGACAGGGTGCCTAGATAGGAGTTGTGGTATTGTATGAGGAAGTCAGGAGTGTCAGAGAAGTATGTAAGAGTGGTACAGGATATGGACGAGGATAGTGTGACAGCAGTGAGGTCTGCGGTGGGAGTGACGGATGCGTTTAAGGTGGAGGTGGGGTTACATCAAGGATCAGCTCTGAGCCCTTTCTTATTTGCAATGGTGATGGACAGGCTGACAGACGAGATCAGACAGGAGTCCCCGTGGACTATGATGTTTGCAGATGACATTGTGATCTGTAGTGAGAGTAGGGAACAGGTGGAGGAGACCCTGGAGAGATGGAGATATGCTCTAGAGAGAAGAGGAATGAAGGTCAGCAGGACTAAGACAGAATATATGTGTGTGAATGAGGGAGGATAGAGGAATGGTGAGGATGCAAGGAGTAGAGGTGGCGAAGGTGGATTAGTTTAAATACTTGGGATCAATAGTTCAGAGTAACAGTGAGTGTGGAAGAGAGGTGAAGAAGAGAGTACAGGCAGGATGGAGTGGGTGGAGAAGAGTGTCAGGAGTGATTTGTGACAGACGAGTACCTGTAAGTGTGAAAGGGAGGTCTACAAGAGGGTAGTGAGACCAGCTATGTTATATGGGTTGGAGACAGTGGCATTGACAAAATGGCAGGAGTTTGAGCTGGATGTGGCAGAGTTAAAGATGTTAAGATTTGCACTGGGTGTGACGAGGGTGGACAGGATTAGGAATAAGTATATTAGAGGGTCATCCCAGGTTGGAAGGTTTTGAGACAAAACCAGAGAGGCACGATTACATTGGTTTGGACATGTGCTGAGGAGGGATGCTGAGTATATTGGGAAAAAGATGCTAAGGATGAAGCTGCCAGGTAACAGGAAAAGAGGAAGGCCTAAGATAAGGTTTATGGATGTGGTGAGAGAGGACATGCAGGTGGTTGGTGTGACAGAGCAAGAGGACAGGAAGAAATGGAAACAGATGATCCACTGTGGCGACCGAAAGAAGATGATGATGATGTTAGTATGCATTTTTCTATAGGATATGACATCTAAAACTCAAATGTCTGTCATTATTTAGCAACTTCAATCCTTTTTAGGAAGAATATGGGGCAAAATGTCTGGACATTCTGCTAAAACCTGGACAGCTGAGGGATATGCTACCTCCTTCTTGTACAGACAATATTTGTTTCTTATCCAAAAAAGACATGTTGCCTGACACAACTATCTACTTGGTTCATGGGGAAGACATGATCAAAGTAAAAAATGAACAGCAAGCAAGAAACAAGCTCAAGATAAATTACTTAAAGGATTACTGCACAAGTTATGGACCACACATGAGAGATTGGCATTCTGTTTAGTTTACAGGTAAGCCTGCAAAGATGACTGCAAGTCTCCAACAAAAGATGACTGCAAGTCTCCAACAAGAGCTTCTGAAAATATTGTAATCCTGTCATTTTATTACAAATACTGTCATACGCATTTCAATACCCAAGGCTTATACATTATCTAGTCATGTAAATATTCTCTGCATGGCAACAATGAAAAGGCTTTTAATGCTGGTAATTCTTTAACAATATGCTTACTAAAGCTTACTTGCATCTTACAATCTCCGACAAGCTTACCTGATGTTCATTAAATCATGGCTACTTAAACAGCGCAACAGGGCACTGTGACATCATGCAGTTCCTGAATAATAAGAAGCATAAATCAACAGTATAAAAATCTGATAGAAAACCAGAACATTCTGCAAAATCAAGGACAAATGAAAAGCCACGGTCATACTTGTGGTCTACCTTGGATGGGGGAATACTCTGCACACTTACACTGCATAACTGCTCCTTGCCTTCCTTGGACACATCCAGAGCCACTACAATGGGGGGGGTGGGGTGCAACAAGTATGTCACAATTTGAAATGTCTCTGGCTGACAGTGATGGCTCTGACACTCATACCTCTCAACCTTAGAGAAAGAAATCTGGACAAAGCCATACATAGAACTAGAAGTGGGACACAGGCCCAAAAATAAGGCCAATTTTTAAATATTGCTCTTATTAACTTAGATAATAGAACAGTAGTAGGTCTTGCATTAGTACAAATTTTCTGAAGGGTATGAAATCTGAAATTCAAATGTCTGCCATTATTTTCTAACTTCAGTCTTTAATGATTTGCCACTAATTTGCCAGAAAACCACAATTTTATGAAAAACAGACCAAACATGTGATGCAAAAACATTAAATAGCCACACAATACAGCTGGAAACCTGTCAAAGAAGGGGCACCTTTTTAATATTAACACTGTTAACTGGAGCAGCTAACAAAATAAGAGAATCTACATGCATTTCTGAAATAAAAGTAATGTATAACTCTGATCATTACAGTTATATATAATTGTAAACCCTCCACATTTTCTTCCAAAATTGCCTTTTTGAGGAGGGATTATTAGGGAGGAGCAATGCAGGAATCTGGACAAGGCCAAATATATTTGGGGAACATACAAACACTACTGAAAATTGGTCTTGTATAAACTTAAGACAGTTGATAGAATAACAGGTCTTGCTTTAGCATGCATTTTCTGAAGGTTATGATGTCTGAAACTCAATGTCTGTCATTTAGTGACTTCATTCCTAAATAATTAACCACAAATTTTATGAGGAACAAACCAAAAATAAGAAGCAAATATCTATTCATTCTGCAAAAATATGGACAACTGAGGGGTATAGTTCAACCGGGGCTGTCTGAGTTTGCTACCCCCCCCCCCCCACAAAATCATGGTCGAATGGAGCCTCCCCCCTGCAGCCATTCCAATGTCCCATTCCTTGGTTATTTTGCCCCATGTACCATAAACACTGTAATGTGCATACTGCTTTATTTCTGCGAAGATTTAGATTTCATTTGAAAGTTTTATTTTGCATTTTACAGCACAAACCCTAATAGATATCTGTTAAACAAAGCAATGCAGTCTCACAATGAAAATAGACTTGGCATTAAAACTTCTCTGCCCTTGAAACTCACATGCATTGAAACAGCATTGAAACCCACATTCAAAGAAAATACATTTTGCCAGTGGCAGATAAAGATTAACTCTGGGCTGTTTTCAAAATCATAGGCCCCTTGAACATGAAACATACACATGCTCTTTGATGCACCTTCCTGACTGTATTACATTATATTCCTTGTACAATACAGTACAGTTGTTAGAGGGCATTTTAAATTTATTCTTTTGAACATTTTTCCAGTAAACAATGAAACAAAATGCATACACCAATGACAAAACTGTCCAATTCAGAACATTTCCATCATAAAAAGTCTACTCAACCTTCTATAGTCCACCAGTATCAGTAAATATGCACAATCTCTGAAGTAGTAAAATCCACATTAAAGAAATCTGTAACTAATAAAGAGGTTGCTGCTAGCAAACAACTTTATATGTCATTGTTTCATCTACAAATAAAGTGCCTGTTGCCCTTGAAGAATAAATTGCCTATGTTGCATGCATTAAAAAATGATAAGCTAGTAATACTGCAATAGGGAATGGATAGCAAACTGATAACAGGTTCATAGTTACTAAGTATCTTTGCCAAAAACGACTGCAGCATCCACCCCCTTTACAACACAGTACAGTATCAGCGATGCATCTACCTACTGTGGGAGTAGAACCCACAGCCTTCAGCATCAAAAGCAAGTACACTACCTGTTGTGCTATTAACAATGCAAGCAGACTAAGCATAAGCAGCACTAAACTTTTGTTCCCCTGCAGCTCTCAGCTCCTTGTAAAATCTACTCGACACTCAGCTGTATCTCTGAACTTTGCAGCACAAGAAATCTGGAAAAAGCCAAAATTTATTTGGGGGGGGGGGCAAAAGGCCAAAAACCAGGGACACATTTTAAACATTACTTGTATAATGTTGGAAAGTTGCTAGAATAAAATGCTGCGTTACCACCATACATTTCACTGCCACGTCTTGAACCCAGGGGACCCTATGCAAAACAGTCAGAGCAACATACCACTATGCCAAATCAGCTGTTTTGTGAAAGAGGAAGACGGATAGCTACCATTTAGTGAATTCAGTTCTCACCATAGCACAGCTGTCAACCTCTTGGCACAAAACACCTGAACAAAGCCAATAATGGGTGAATACAGCCCCCAAACATTCAGTGTATTCAGTTCTCACCATAGCTCTCAACCTCTTAGCAAAAAACACCCGGACAAAGCCAGTAATGGGGGAATATAGCCCCCAAACATATTCAGTTCTTACCATAGCTCTCAACCTTAGCACAAAACCTGGATGAAGCCAATAATGGGGAATACAGTCTCAAAAATAGAGACAAATATCAAATATTCATATTATACACTTAGAAAATTGCTAGAATAAAAGCTTTTGTGTTACCATGCACTTTCTGAAGAATATGAAGTCCGATATTCAAATGAGTGTCATTTTTAACATTTGTTAACTAGGAAAGTCTGACTTGGAACAAAAGCTAATTTTTAGCAGTGGCCCAGGGAGAAACACTTCAGACAGACACGTCTTGTAAGATGGGAGGCAACAAAAACAGGGAGGGCATACAGACTCCACACAGAAGGTAAGGCACCCCAGCCAAGAATCAAACCAGAGAACATGTAGCTGTCAGGCAACAATGTTACCGCTGCATCAATGCACTACTGGCTTTGCAAGGACACAAAAATACAGAAACCACAGATTTTATGGGGAACAGAACAAGTATGAGGGAAAAATCTGCAACATTTTTACAAATGGTGGTGGGTAGGGAATTCAGGCTCTTGCCACCTGGGCCCAAGGTACAGGGTTCAAGCCTTATTCTGTACCCAACACCATTTAGCACCTAGAGCATTACACACACACACACACACACACACACACACACACACACACACACACACACACACACACACACACACACACACACTAAAATCATGTCACAAAGGAGTTGACCAAATGTGATTTGAACAAATGAGGCTCAACCAACAATTAGTAATCTGCACTGCTTTTATGAAATTATGACTTTTTAAATGTATTTTAGCAGTGTCAAAGCAATAAAATGTTTCTATCATCATGTCTAAACATCTTCAGCTTTGCATTCTAAGACACTTGTATTTCTTTACTTAACAAATCCCTTCTTAAGTGTACATCAAGTACTAAAGCATCTTCTTTAAGGAATATACAAGTTTGGAATGGTTTCTTGCACACACACACACACACACACACACACACACACACACACACACACACACACACACACACACACACACACACACACACACACAGACCTACCTTACTCACTCTGATAAGCATCCCATCTGTTATCTTCAGTGAAGTCCTCCTCGCAGGTAAAGTAAATCTGTCGCAAACCTGAAACCGTCCATTTCAGTTCCCGCTCGCAAACTGTGCACCGCGTGATGATGTCAGCATCTGCGCCTGGACTTGAAGGGCGTTCTTCAAAAAACTTTTTTTTAATTTTAAATTAAAAGATTAACTAGTCAGCAGATTCCAGGGGGGTGCAAGTGCACCTGCCTGCGGGCGCCCTTGGTCAATAGTACTTTTTATGCAAGAAATAAGGCATTTAGAATGTGCTTTAAAAGTTTTCATGACATAATTTTCAGTTATACCTCATTTACTATGCAGCATGAGCTTGGTGGTTTTAAATGCTAATTGATGTATATATATATATATGCACTTATGCAGTTACCAGCCCACATCTAAGGAAGTTTTTGAAATGAAAACTTACTTGCATTTGGAGCGTTAGTGTGATTTCAGTGTTTTTTCCTGTGAAGCGAATGCTTGGATTAAATTATTTTAACAGCTGAAAAGCTTTGTTCCTTGACATTTTTATCCTGTGGATTTCTGTGGACTCCACTGTTAAATCAACAACTACAGCAAGCTTCATTGTGTTTTCTTCCAGTGTCTTGGCATATGTTTTTTTTAGTTACTTTTTTGACCTGTTGGCAGTTTTTGATGTGAGACCGAACAGCTTTACAATCCCAATGGGTGTGAAATAAACAAACAAGTTATGGGTACCTTGCTATGGGTGTTTTCCTGATCAGAAACTTTCAAACATGACATATCAAATGAAGCAAGTTAGAGCAAGGGAGACATATTCCTGAAGAATGTCTCAAGAGATTACATTTAGCCCAAATACTAAGTGTAATGAGGAAGTAAGTCAACTTGCCCCTCTAAGAAATGCAACAGAATAGAGGAATCTTTTTAATAAGTATTACTATGGTTTACTTTACTTTTAAAATGTATTTGAAAGAGAATATAGTCCCTTGTGGTCTTCAGATTCTAAAAATGCCAGCCTATGGGACTCATTATCCTGAATTTTAAAGAAATGGCAAAAACAGAATCTGAAGTTAAGTTATGATTATATGCTTCTAATGACGGCATTTTTAAGCCTATTGAAACACACTGCTTTAGGAGACTGAGAAGCTGTATAAGGAAATTACAACTGACACTTTACTTCACACTCACAGTAATAAATTTAGTGAGACATTAGATAATCTGTAGGTTTTTGAGAGGAGACGGATTCCAACAAAAAAGTGTAAGCTGATACGTGACTGCACCAATTTTTTGAAAAGGCATATTTTTAGTTGGCACAATGAGACTAAGGCTTTAAAAATGCAGTTTGCCAGAGTCTTGGAAATGATTAAATGATTAAATCAACTCTATCAGTACTTTTGGTTTCAGATAAGTCATCAGCTGAAGCAGAAGTTTCGGGTTTCACACATTTTCCTCTTCCAGCACCTATACAACAATTTCCTCTTTGGAGGACTTCACAAACACAAACATGCAAGTGAGAGAGAAGAACTGCAAGAAGATACAGACACAGCATGACGAGGTCGGTGATACAGACACAGCATGACGAGGTCGGTGATACAGACACAGCATGACGAGGTCGGTGATACAGACACAGCATGACGAGGTCGGTGATACAGACACAGCATGACGAGGTCGGTGATACAGACACAGCATGACGAGGTCGGTGAGCAACACTTTGATCTCGTATATAATATCACCAGCTATGACTTTACTCAAGATGAGCTTGATGTCTTAACTAAAGTTTATCCTTTACACCTTCACAAAAGGCGGACATTGTAGAGACATTAACTGAGTGTCATTCGTTAGGAATGTAGCTTTGAATATGCTTGTTCCCTGTGTCTAGTATTAACGTTACAGGTACTTTGAGAAACCCCAGTATGTTTATGCCTCTACCCTCTACTTGTTTTAGGTTTTCTTAATAAATGTGAATCTGATTTCTATTGTTTGTTTCATGAGAAGAATTGCAAAAGTAAATTTTATAATTTTAATAAGGCACATTTCCAAGCTCTGTATTCATTAAAATCTAATAAGACTATTATAGTACGACCTGCGGACAATGATGGAGCAGTGACAGTGATGGACACTGTTAAATATGACTGTATTATGAATGAAATGTTAAGTGATGTTTCTACATATACTAAAGAATGAAGTACAGTCTGTCATTTCTAAAATTAAATTAGTTGCATATGACATGTACTTGAGCTCTTATATTACACCTGAATGTTTTGAATTTTTTACTGTAGGACAGCCTCTGATATCAACTAACTATGGTCTCCCAAAAGTGCATAAAAAGTTATTTACTCCACCATTACGTCCTACTGTGTCAGGACAAGGATGGTCAACAGAACCTATATTTACTTATTTAGAACACTTTTTGAGACCCTATTTAGGGGGGTATTGACCACTTATTAACTGACACAAGGGATTTTGTTAAAACATTCAGTAACTGGAACAACTCTGCAAAAAATAATCATTTATTTCTGTAGCATTAGATGTGAGGTCTCTTTACTTTGATTCCTAATGATGTGGGTGTGTCCTCTATTAGTAACAAATTTATTAATACCATTTGTACCTTATTTGAATTAGTGCTTGAAAATAATCTTTTTTGTTATAGTAATGAGATTTACTTACAGAAAAATGGTGTGGCTATCGGTACTCCTGTAGCCAACACAAATACTAAATTGGGTATTTATGACTGGGAACACAAATATGTCTTTTGCAATAATGAGTTATCTCAGTATGTATTTCATTATGCTTGATCTGTGGATGACATACTTATGATTTGTGATTCCCATGAAGATGATCTTAAACATTTTGTTAGGTATCTTAATGCAAACACGAAGGATCCGAATGGAGAGGTGATAAGTTGACAAATAAAGGAGAGTATTATTGCTGAAACTGAATTCATCCTCAAGTCTTGGTGAGTACCTACTCGAGGTGGACCCTGTTTTTCACAAAATCTCACTAAGATGACACTGATATATATACTGTATTTATATATCATGGACAGAAGTAGATTAAAAATTAAAAACAGAGAGCAGGGTGCACAATCCTGGTAGGCACACTGGTGCCAGGACTGGAAAAGATGACAATGTAGAATCCTCATAATATGGAAACATTCCTACAATGAGGTTAGGCCAGGCCCAGGGGGAGGATGGCCTCCCTGTTGCAGAAGGAAGTAGTAGCCCACAAAAATCACAAAAAACTGATAGGCCAAAAGAGCCATAAAGATGATACACTGTTGAGGTTAAGAAAGAAATTATGTATTGTTACTATTATGCAAAAAACCCAGAATTTCCAGACATAAGATATAGAAAATGACTGAGAGATATTAGAGAAAAGAAAAATACTTCCACTGGAAAAACTGTCAGAAGCTTCAAATGAAAAGGTGCGTTCATTAATACAACAGATTTGTGAAGAACAGTATACAGATCCAGAAACTTTGATCTGTTTGGGAAAAGCATCTGAGGAAATGTGAAAACATAAACTACAAAACCTAGACATATTTGAAAAGTATAAAAAAGAAATATGGACATGGGAAAGAAAGAGAGATTTGATATGGTGCAATATTTATGCAAAGAAGAAAGCCAAATTAATCAGTATAAAGAAGGCAGCCCCAAAGATATTCAAAGAGCAATACAGGCAAAGGCATCTGGATATGAAAAATTTCACAACAAAAATAATAGCACAAAGATGGAACGTAGAAAGGAAGATCAGTAACGTAGAAATTAAAAAATAGAAGTTGAAGTTATGGCATGCCTGTGAAGGGAAGGGTTTGGTGTAGAAGGTCTAACACAGGTTACATCATGGCATGATGGAGGGAGTCCCCAAAGTAAGGAGAAACAGGAAGCTCAGAGACATCTGAAGAAAAAATATGGACATAGGAAAGAAAGACATTTACTATGGTGTAATATTTATGCAAAGGAGTAAACAAAACTAACCAATACAAACACAGCAGCACCAAAGATATTTGAAGAGCAATACATGCAAACCTGACATGTAGAGAAATACTGGACAAGGAAAACTTTACAATACCAAAATATAAGAAGACAAAGGGGAAAAGCAGAAAATGAGATTAGTAATGGAGAAGTTAAAGAAATAGAAACTGAGGTGATGGAGTACCTGCAAAGTGAAGGATTTGGTGTAGAAAATCTAATTCAGAAAGCACCACAACAGGCGAGAGCAATGGATATCCAAATTAAGGGCAAACCAGTGGAACAGGAAGCAACTGGTCAGCTGTCACATGATGATATTTTGGAGCCTTCCACACGAAACCAGTATAAAGATTCACCTGAAGCTAGACAGCAAGGAAAGAAACAGGAAACTGTGGAAACTCTGATGCAGTCAATGTTGAGGAGTGATAGGCCAGTTAGTTCCCATATGACAGAGCAACAGATGACAGGATGAAATTGAAGAGAATGTGCCACAGGAAGATGCTATAGAACTTTCTATAGAATGCCCACAGGAAATGGAAAACAATGGATGTGCCCTCATTTGGAAGAAAATGAGCTAAGAGAAGAGTTGCTTAATTTTATAGGCATACTAGATATATTAAGATCAATGGAAGAAATAGACTGCAAAATGTCAATCTTCTTCTTCTTCTTTCGGCTTTTTCCTGGTTAGGGGTCACCACAGCAGATCATCTGTCCGCTCATGATTGGCAGTGGAGTTTTTACAGGGTCGAGTTGCCAGCCCGGCACCCAACCTTCCACAGAAGGCGCACACACATGCACACACTCACACCTAGGGCCAGTTTAGAGTGTCCAATCCATCTACTGCATGTCTTTGGGATGTGGGAGGAAACCGGAGCACCCATAAGAAATCCACACGACCATAAGAGGACATGCAGACTCCTCACAGAAGGCACCCCAGCCGAGAATCGAACGGAGAACCTCTTGCTGTGAGGTGGCAACGCTAACCGCTGCACCACCGTGGCCGCCCAGACTGCAAAAGGTCAATAAAACCCAAAAAGTCATAAGCCTGATAAAACAAATGAACACAGTAATTAGGACTGTCTATGGAGATCCATGAGATATAACAGAAGAAAACGGAATATATTACCGCACAGCTAAATTAATAACTGATAAAGTTCTACCACAAGAAGACAGGGTAGTGAGAGAAAATATGGGGAGAAATCGAATACCATCATGGAAGTATTGAATAGACAAAACTATAAAGCAATTAAGACAAGAAGTGTCACTGTTAGAAGACTATAGAAGAGGGAATAGATCACCAAAAATACTAAGAAAGACAGATGTGATAAAAGCAATGCACAGTATCAGAACAGACCAGGATCTATCAAGAGCTATCTCAAATAACAAACTAAAAATTTCAGCACAGATGGAAAAACTTGGAAGATACACAGATAAATATAAAGCAAAAGTACAAAATAAGCAATTTATGATGACCCCAAAAAGTGTTACAGAGAACTGGTAAACAAGGTTAAAGGAATTGAAAGTCCACCAAAAGAAGAAGGAATAGATACATTTTGGAGAAGTATCTATGAAGATCCTGTGGAACATAACAACGATGCTAAATGGATAGAAGAAGTAAAAGAAAGAATAAGAAGTTTAAAGGTACAGGATATGAAATGGGATGAAGTAACAAACAGAGAGATTGAGACAAAGTTAAGAAAAGCTTCTAACTGGAAAAACCCAGACCCAGATGCAGTGCCTAACTTGTGGTTAAAAGTATTAACATCTTTGCATGAAGACTTAGCCATGGGTAAGAAAGTACAGTTTTGTACCTACCATAAATGTAGATGTTTGAGTGCTAATACAGCTGCAGTCATAACAGATGGGTTCTCCTGCCGTCAGGCGGGTCCTCGGTCAGCCGAATTCCAAAGTCTAGGTCCGGCGTCGGTTGTCGTCGCTTCTTCCCTGACGTCAGTGCAACAGGGGTATAAAAGAACCAGACGACGCCATTTTCTTCAGTTTTTCTTGCCCCAGATGTCAGGTGCCCCCAGAAGGAAGGCAATACATAAATTTATGTAGTAATGCAATGCAATATAATCAAAATACAGTAGTTGCAAGCAAATCCACCATAAATGAATACCCCAATCAGGTTGTAAGAGGAGGTGTTAGCCAATAGGCCTGTCCCAAGAGGGGAAGGAGGGAGGGAAACCTGGACTGCAGCTTTATTAGCACTCGAACATCTACATTTATGGTAGGTACAAAACTGTACTATGTTCATCGTGCATACAGCTGCAGTCATAACAGATGGGTAGAATCCCAAAGCTAAAAAGGGGTGGTAGGCACTAGGTGGAACTAGGAGGAGCCAGGATGCCCTGCTAGACTGCAGCGGCAAAGCCTGCTCTAGTTTTGGAGTATAATGGTAGGTGGTAGTGCTTGGAGAAGGTATGCACAGAACTCCAAGTGGCTGCTTCCAAAATATCTTTGGTAGGCACTCCTCTGAGGAAAGCTGCAGAGGTAGATGTTGCCCTTGTGGAGTGAGATCTGATGCCTGCAGGTACAGTTTTACCATGAAAAGAGTAGCAAAAGCGTATGCAGTGGGCTATCCATTTTGAGATTGTTTGTTTGGAAATTGGCTTCCCTTGAGCTCCTATGGCATAGGACACAAAGAGTTGTTCTGATTTTCTGAAAGGCTTTGTTCTGTCCAAATAATAGCGCAGCTGTCTGTGGATGTCCAAGGAATGTAGTAGTCTCTCCCCTTTGTTTTGAGGATTAGGGTAAAAGGTAGGTAAGTGGATAGCCTGATTCAAAGCAACCCTGGATACCACCTTTGGCATAAAGGACGGGTTGGTTCGTAAGGACACTCTGTCCTGATGGAAAATGATGAAAGGCTGCACAGCCATGAGGGCTTGTAGTTCCAATACCCTGCAAGCTGAGGTGATAGCCAGGAGGAAGGCTGTTTTCCAGGACAAATATTGCAAATCTGTTGAAGCAGCTGGCTCAAAAGGAGGCAAGGTCAGATTTTCTAGAATGAAATTGAGGTCCCAAGCAGGTACTGGTTGTTTCCTTGGGGGTTTTATATTCTTAGCCCCTCTGAGGAACTGTCTTAAGAGGGGGTGAGAGAATAAAGGTGGATCAGTGTTGTATTCTGCAGAAATGGCTGAGGCATGGATTTTGATGGAGGAGAATGAAAGTCCACTACTTAGCAGCTCAGCTAGATACTGTAATATTTGAGGTAAATTCAGTTTTCCAGGATTCTGGCCCTTTTTCTCATTCCAGGCACAAAACCGTTTCCATTTTGCAGAGTAAGCTTTTCTAGTAGACGGCCTTCTGGCTTCCAAAATTACATCCTGCACCTCCTTGGAGAGTAGGGTTTGTTGTGAAGTTAAGGAATCTTCCATGCGGCCAGATTGAGTGTTTTCAGCTGACTGTGAAGAGTTTTGAAGCTGTGCTGAGTCAGAAGAAGAGGCATTAGAGGTAGGGTCCATGGTGGGGAATGCGTCAGGCTCCTCAGGAGTGGGTACCAGTGCTGTCTTGGCCAGTCTGGAGCAATGAGAATCATCTTTGGTCTGTCTGCTCTGGGTTTTAATAGAACTTTGGGCAGCAGAGGAAGAGGTGGAAAGGCATAAACTGTCATTGTTGTCCAACTGAAAGAGAGAGCGTCCACTCTCCAGGCCTGTGGATGAAAAGTCCTTGAGCAGAATTTTGTCAATTGGTGATTTTTGTGAGAGGCAAAGAGATCTATGTCTGGCCTTCCCCATGCTTGAATTATCTCTGTAAAAACTTGAGGATGCAACTTCCATTCGTGTGGATCTGTCATATTTCTGCTTAGGTTGTCTGCCAGCGTGTTTTCTTTGCCTGGCAAGTACTGTGCTTGAAGTTCGATTTGTAATTCCAGAGCCATGTTCCAAAGTGACATGGCCAGCCTGCATAGGGGGTATGAATGGGTTCCTCCCTGTTTGTTTATGTACCACATTACTGTGGTGTTGTCTGTCCTTATCAATAGTTGACCTGGATGCAGAAGGTCTTTGAAAGCTATAATAGCATTTATCACTGCTAGCATTTCCTTTTGATTGATGTGAAGGTGCTTTTCTTTTTGGGACCATTTGCCCTGAATGCACCGATCTGTCATGTGCGCCCCCAGGCGTAGTCCGAGGTGTCTGTTGTGATGACTTGATTTGCTTGAGGCTTGCTGAATGGAAGACCTGTGTTTGTTTGACATGCTTGAGCCCACCACAGAAATTCCTTTTGAAGACATGGAATTAGTGGTATTATTGTTTCCAAACTGTGGCTGTGTTGAGACCATAGGTTTTTCAGGTACCATTGAAGTTTCCTCATATGCAGCTTTGCACATGGGATTAGTAGTATGCAAGATGCCATGAATCCCAGAGCCTGCAGGATTTTCCTTGCAGTCAGCCTGGTGAAATTTGCTAGTTTTCTGAAGTATTGAGTTAGTTGCCCCTGTTTCTCTGGCATGAGGTAGGCCATCTGGGTGTTTGTGTCCAAGTTGGCACCCAGGAAAATTATTTTCTGAGAGGGTATTAGCCTTGATTTCTTTTTGTTGACTGTGTATCCCAGAGAATTCAACAACATTATTACAAAAGCCAGATGTTTCAGAAGTATGTGCTTGCTGTCCGCTTGGATCAGGCAATCATCCAAATATGGGTATATTTGTATCCCTTGAAGTCTGCAGTAGGAAATTACTGATGCCAGGCATTTCATGAATACTCTGGGCACAGTAGATAAGCCAAAGGGCAATGCAGAGAATTGATAATGGGTTGAACCTGCAAGAAATCTGAGGTATCTTCTGCAATTTTGTCTGATTGGGACATGCAGGTATGCCTCCTTGAGGTCCAATGTTACCAGCCAAGACTCCTTGCCCAGCATGGGAAGAAGCTGCTGTAATGTGAGCATCTTGAATTTTGGCACGAGTAAAAATGTGTTTAGGATGGATAGGTCCAAAATAGGTCTCCAATCTTTTCCCTTCCTTGGTACCAGGAATAGTCTGGAATAAAAACCTTGACCTTGTTCTTGAGTAGGTACCTCTTGAATAGCTTTCATGTCCATGAGATCTGAAATTTGTCTTTGTGCCTCTGCCCTTTGATTGTGTGGCAGGTTTGGCATGCCTCTCATTTTTGGAAGGGTGTGAAAATGGAATCTGTAGCCTCTGTTTATAATGTCCAGGATCCATTTGTCTTTTGTGACAATATGCCAATTTTTCGAAAATAATGCCAGTTTTCCGCCTAAGGGTGCTGACATTTGAGCCTTGCTTGGCATGCAAAGGGGAAAGTCATTGGGTTTGCTTTCTGAATGGCTGCGAACTATCCTCACCACCTCTTTGTGTAGGAGCCATTGTCTGCCTCTAAACGATCCTTGCGATTGCTCTCTGCCCCTTGGGTGCCTGTATCTACCTCTTTGGGGTCTGTCCGTGGCTGGAAAGGACCAATTTTTGGAAAGAAAAATTCTACTGAAACGTGGAGGTTGTACCTGTAGAAAATCTTTCACTGTTTGCATTGATTTAGCCTTTTCCTCCATTTTCTTTAATACCTCCTCAGCTTTAACACCAAATAATGCATCCTTTTGTAGAGGGGCATCTAGTAATTTAGCTTTGACATGATCTGGTAAGGTTTGCTCCTTGAGCCAGGCATGTCTACGTATGACTGATCCTGTAACAGCAGCTCTACATGAGGCCTCTAGAGCATCAAAATCACATTGCAAGGTATGTTTACCCACTTGTTCTGCACTATGCATCAAATCCTGCAACTCCTTCAAGTCTGGTTGTTCAGGTTGTGACATTTTGCTTCTCAACTGTGATAACAGAAACTGTTGGTACTTTAACATATGGAACTGGCAGTTTAATGCCCGCATGGTTAAGGTGGCCGAGGTGTATACCTTTTTTCCCCACCTTTCTAAAGATCTGGAATCTCTCTCGGAAGGTAATGGATTTTTAGCAGTGGAGGCCTTAATCCCCTTGGGGCCCTGTGATATAGTTTCTGGGTCAGCCGCATGGCTTTTGTATAAAAATTGGTGTGAGTCAGGAACCCGGTAGTATCTGTCAGGCTTGACTGGGGCTGGAGGTAAAGAATCCGGGTTAAGGCAGGCCCCCGAATACACATCATCTAGTATGTCTAAGACAGGAGGTATAGCCAGAGGCCTGTGCTGAGGTAGCAAGAGAAAATCCCTAAACCTTTTCTTGGAGTCTGAGTACTCTTGGCCTTCCCAGTGGAAGTGTTCCCTCAAGGTATGCAATGTTTCCCCAAATGAGTAATCCTCTGGGGGGGAGACAGAGGGAATGGACTCCTCTGCATCAGAATCTTCAAAAGGGGAGTAAGAATGTTCCTGTTCATCAGAGTGCTCTGAAATAATGGAGGCCTGGTCAGAGGAGGTGGATTCTTCCTCCACTCTGGGCCTTTTGTCCGGGGGGGGGGGTGAGAACCCCTGATAAGAGTAATTAAATCCTCAGCCATTTTAAGCATCTGTGTTTTAGGCATGGGGCCTGGAGAAGGGCCCTGTGTAGCTGGTCTCTTAGAATTCATGGCTGCTTTAGACTTAGTGAAAGCCTTGATGGAAAAAGAAGCGGAAGGTCTGAAGGCACCTTGAGAGGAGGCAGACCTGTCTACATTTTGAGTCTCACCACCAAGAGTGGCTTCGGTATCTGTAGTCGGGGTGTGGGCCAAGGAGCCTGCGACCTCAGGCACAGTAGACATTGCCAATGAAGTGTCGTTGGTAGGCAGGGGCTGCGTAGGCGCCTCGCTGAGAACCGGACCACCTGTAGTCGGCTTTGGCGTGGTGTCGGTAGAGGCCGCGGTCCTCATGTGTCGGTCCTTATCTTTGCGTTTTTTAGACAAAACTGGAGTCGGAGTATCCGACGACATAATGTAGTTACATTTTTTGCCAAAATAGTGCTGGGCGAACTCCGCCCGACGCTTAATGGTGCGTTTGTTGAAAGTAGCACAAAAACGACAGACCGAGATGTCGTGGTCTGGGCCTAAGCAAGGAATGCAGAGGGAATGAAAATCCTTATGCGGTATTTGCTTCCCACATGAAATACAATTATTAACTTTGTCTGACATCGGTCTGAGGCAAGAAAAGTTTCCCCAACGGGGTACTTAGCTTTCAAGAAGACTTCAGTTGCAAAATTTTCGTAATTTCAGGAGCTGGCCGACCGGCACTTGCGAACTGCTTCTGCTTCGGGCACCGCACGGCAAGAAAGACTGAAGAAAATGGCGTCGGCTGGTTCTTTTATACCCCTGTCGCACTGATGTCAGGGAAGAAGCGACGACAACCGACGCCAGACCTAGACTTTGGAATTCGGCCGACCGATGACCCGCCTGACGGCAGGAGAACCCATCTGTTATGACTGCAGCTGTATGCACGATGAACATCTATATATATATGCACACCCCAAACAGACACCAACCTGGCTAACAACAGGTAAAACAATGATCCTACTTAAGGGTGAACCTGAAAACTACCCTAAAAATTATAGGCCAATAATGTGCCTTCTGACGATGGATAAACTACACATGGGAATTGTTGCTGACTCAGTTGAGTTTATATTCATTTAGAAGAAAACTCAATTATGGCAATAGAATAAAAGGGCAATAAAAGAAAGTCATATGGAACAAAGGATTATTTGTTGTTAAAGTCATAGTGGAGAACTGTAAAAAAGGGGAAGAATCTACATATGGCATGGAGTGACTACAAAAAAGCATTTGATAGTATCCCACATTCATGGATAAAAGAAAAAGAGTGCTTAAAAATGTATAAGATACATCCTACACCGACTGACTGCATTACAGTGACCATGAAACAGTGACAGACCACTGTGCAATTAAGCCATGATAAATGACAAATTACTATCCCAGGGATAAAAATTCAAAGGGGGATATACCAGGGTGACTCTCTGTCACCATTGATATTCTGTCTTGCCCTTAACCCACTAAGCTGTTCACTTGACAGTTTAGGCCATGGCTATAATTTGGCTCCTAGAAATCAACAAAGTGTAAAGACTTCTCATCTTCTCTTTGTTGATGATTTAAAACTGTATAGCTCATCAGATGAGAAACTGAAAGCACAACTGCAGGTTGTCAAAACTTTTTCAGATGATATAAGAATGTCATTTGGTCCTGATAAATGTGCAAAAGCAACCTTTAAAGCAGGACAATTGCAGCACCAGGAAAACATGAGTTTGGGACAAGAATGTGATACAAAAAAACTTGTGCAAAAGGGACTGTATAAATATTTGAGAATTAATGAAGGATCAACAATAAAATATAAACAAATGCAAATAAATCTTAGTAAGGAATACTTTAGAATACATACAGTAAATTAATCTTGAAAACAGCATTGGCATCTAGGAACAAAATCCAGTCTATAAACCAATTTGGTCTTCCTGTCCTAACTTACAGTTTTGGACCGATTGACTGGCCCCAAAACGTGTTGGATAGATTTGATAGGAAAACAAAAAGGATGCTTCATGCCCACAAAATGATTTATAAAAATCAATGTATACTAAGATTATATATTCCCTGTTCCAGAGGAGGGATGGACCTCCTTGAAACTGATTACATATACAGATCTGCAATAGTGGAACTCCACACATATCTGCTGACTTCGCAAGACCCAAACGTAGTGAAAGTTTTGAAACATGAGTAGAATAAATCTAAGATGACTTCTCTGCTTAATCTAGCAGAAGCATATCTGTATCAAGCAGGAATGGAAATCAAACCAGAAGTAGATAAAAATCAGGCAGCAATTGAATGTGCCAAAAATCAAAAGAAAGAATATAAGGTAGAGAACCAGATCAGAAGGCAAGACGTGGAAAATGTATAAATATAGTTTCAAGTATAGAAAACTTCTGGAAAACCTCATGTTGATCAGGAAAGAATGCAGGAATGGTTAAGGAGAGGTGAATTCAAACCAAGAGATGAAAGGTTAATATTGGCGTCCCAAGGTAGTGGGCTATGTACACGCTGGTTTGCAAAGTCCATTGAACATGTCGGAGAAGCAGACAAATGTAGGTTTTGTAAAACCAAATTGGAAACTGTCGCACACCTCATTGCTGGTTGTGACACACTAATGGCAGAAGGACTGTATACTGAAAGGCATATAATGTGGCAAGACTGTGCAAACATTATGGTACTGAAGTGGCTGAAAAACACTGGAAACATGAGCCACAAAGCATCATAGAAAATGATGAACTTATATCATATGGGATCACCCATTACCAACAATTCAAAAGATAGACGCTAGAAAACCAGATATAGTGATGCATGAAAAGAAGACAAAAGCAGCATTGATCATTGAAATCGCCACACCCAGTGACTACAGTGTTCGCGTACAGAGGGATACAAAGTCACAAAATATCAGGATCTGCTAGCAGAAATGAGAGCAATGTGGAAGAAAGATACCAGACAGTTCCAGTAGTAGTAGAAGCAACAGGTCTTATAAAAAAGAATTTACAATCATATTTAGATATGTTACCAATCCATTTAACCCTGTATGTATTGCAGAAGGAGTCATTAATGGGCACATTGAGGGTGCTGCGAAGAACACTTTTGGCTGACATCAAAGGCTGAAACAATACTAATTTCATGAACTTTAATCATGCTTTGACTTAGCAATGGGGTCCATTCTCATCACAGTATTAGAAACCCAAACGATTTGAAGACATTAAAAAGAGTCAAGCCCTGTTTTTAGTAATTTGAATTGAAATATTCATGTAACACTATTAACTTTTTAGACATCTCCTTATATTGTGGTGAGTTGGGATATCTTGCCACTAGAATATATAAAACAGACACTAGGAACAATAACTACTTATAACGGCATAGTATGCATCCAAGTCATATTTTTAGGAACATTTTAAAGTGGCAATTCTGTAGATTGTTGAGGTTGACATTTGATGATACAATCTTTGAGATAAAAGCCAAGGAAATGTATAATGATTTTTTTTAAATGAGGGTATAATGATATAGAAATCAGTAACGCATTTGGTGAGGTTAACCAACATCATAAAGATACAATGTCTCCATACCTCACCTGTGATATGCGGTTTAGGAAAACTGTTGATATTAGTGATGACTCCCTTCTATATGTTATGATGTATTCCAACAATATTAGACAAATTACATTATAAAAGTGAACTGGTCGATTCTAACAATATCACCTGACATTAAACAGAGTGTTGGTATAACTCCTAGGACAGTTTTAAGGAATAAACATAATTTGAAACAAGCAATTATGTTACAGTTTGTCAATATTACCAGTGTCCCATACTAGGGGTATGGATTCACAAGCATTAAATGGTACTTCCCCCTGTATAAACTGCAACTACTGTAACTATATGGTGACGTAACCTGTTGCTTCATACATCAGTTACACAACATAAATAGGATTTTTTTTTCATCACATAAGAGCATGAATTTAGTTTATTTGGCTAAATGTATAGCCTGTACAACATTTCATATAGGTAAGATGAATATGAGGCTATGTGATATGACTGCTCAGTATCTGTATGATATCAGGAGATTACGTACTGCAAATGCCTTGGCTAAGGATGCTTCACTTAATGATGTTGAGCATAATTTTAAGCTCACAGTGTTACACGTAATTTGTGAAAGTGTTAGGAGAAGTGACATTGTGAATAGGACAGAAGTATATGAATAGATTAGTAGGTTCCATGCTGTTAATGTATCTAGTAAAAATTAGTTCTGTCTCTTTAAACCTGTACTGAAACAAAGGGGTTTACATCATTGATTAATTAGGTTTATTTAACTGGATTTACTGAATACTTTATATAAGGTATATATGTGGATTTTTAATTTATTTGAGAGAGAATTTTAACGAGACAGCTTGTGTATTACTTTTATTCTGTTTTATTCTCTGTTATGCACTGTTCTGTTTTTTATATGTCTAAGTGTGGAAAACAGTATACAAAGAGGGAAAACACACTGGAAGAGGAAATGTGTTTAGGATTAGTTATCTGTTACTTTCGACATTATGCTTATTGACAACTTCTTGTCAATTTCATGGCAACGATGTGACTTGCACTATTGTCTGAATGCATCTGATGCATTTTCAGACTTCTCTGTAACATACATTTTTATTTTAATAGCACCTGTCTGAGTTAAATGTTGATGCAATGCATTTTCTTTTTTCTGTCAACACCATGCAAATTCTTTTGAGGACATCATCTTTCTTTTTATGTATCCCTGAATAATGGTTCTTCATAGCAAAAATCTGCATTTTTTTTAAACAAGTTTACTGATTTTCACATACAAGTAATCAATTACATAAAATGCATAACAGAAATTCAACAAGAATGCAAAACAAAAACCAGAAACATAACACAACTAAAGTATTTAGAGAGATGTCCACTAAGTTACACAAAACTCCAAGATATATAAAATCTTCAGAATTGATCAGTAGCATGACTGCTTCCTTTCATGCTTTTCTCTACATGTATATAAGGTATGAATTTTAACTGTATAATATTAACTCTGCACCTCATGGCTACCATTACCGCTTCTACTACTGTTACAGTACTCTGTAAAATGGCTTCTTATGAATATCCCTTACTGTTTGCTGTTTTGTTGACTCACATTTATCTTATTTTCTCAGCTAATTCTTTAAACTGTACTCTAGTAATTTCACTCATTCTGCGCACTTTCACAACTTTTGCTAAGGTCAGTTCTGGGATCTTAATGGACCACTTCTGGCTTGACATTATTTTATGCTACTTATTAATGAATCATAGAAACCACCAAATCTGTACCCTTTAATTTGTTTCCTCAGTTTAGTAACATAAGAAATGACAGTCATTTTCAGATCTTGTGACCTTAGCAAACAAGTGGCAAATTACTTTAAGGCTTGCAAAAAGTCCTGAACTGTGCTCTAAGTGCTGTTATTTTTCCTTCCACTTCCACAAGAAGAGTAAGCCTTAAATATCTTCAAGGCTTCACTGATGAAATGCAGAAGTGTGGCACAATGCACCGTTTTAACCTTCCCAGCTACCAGCTCTTAGTGAGAAACAAATTAAATTTCTGGATACAAACTTCCATTTTTTAAAAACTGAACTGCAGTAACATAATTCCTGGTAGCTGCAACTGAAGCATATTATTGTAACTGTGACTTCATTTAGTTGTATTTCCAAAAAGATAAAAGCTTGAAATTAAATATACATTAATTTTACAAATGCATTTCCCCACTGTAATACCATGGAATATACACATGTTAATTCGGATACTATGTAGGGCAACATAAAGACTCCAGATGAGCACCTGCCTCCATGAAGTGTTTAATCTGACTGCCCTAATAAAGAATGCAGGAATCTGTACCACATGACATCCATCTTCCTGTAGTTTAGTCATTATCATATTTAAATTTATATACTCCATACGTTACAGAAGGAATGGAAGGGAATCAGCATGTAAATTAGCCACACACAGTCTCCACAGCTCAAATTACAATTATTAGTTCAAGGTATTTAAATTAGTACAAAATAGAATAATACAATATTTTACCGTGAATTAATTGTGAAGTAGAAAAAAGTACTCTATTCTGACCTAAAAATATTTTTAAATGATCAAATGTTGGAAAATTGAGTTATTGTTGTGCCTTACACACTGTCAAGATGAGGGGGAACCTACATTTAAGGATTTAAAGCATAAGATAGTTGGCGTAATTGTGATGTCCGGATTAATATGCCACTGAACTGCCAACAATAATGTGATGTCCCCCACTATCTGGTCAGTAACTAAGGAGCTTCAATCCTCAGTACTGACTACAATGTGAAACTATCACTTAAACAGAAGTAAAATGTTATAATTTTCCTACATGCCCTTTTAAAGGGGTATCCAATTATGAAAATTAGATATTAAAACAAATGACAGCAGTGGCCCGGGGATTATCAAAGTAGGTATATAAGCACTTTCAAATCACTAAAGACAACACTGACTGACCAGCAACAATGTAATTAATAAAAATATTTAATGGTAAGCAAAATGATTAAAAATATAAAACAGTAATTTCCAATAAACAAACAGAACTCAATCACCAGGAAAATGAAATTAATACTGTAGGACAGAAATCCAATGTTTAGAAAAACTCTGATTACTTGTAATTTTCCTCTCTGAATAAAGGACACTATCCCTGACCTAAACTAAATTATTAGAACAGAGCAAAGACAGGCTTACAGCTCTTGGTGAGTCCTTTTGGGTATCCACTGCACTACACACCTGCAACTGGCAACTGACAACTGTAACTGAACTGACTCCAACTGTCTTCAGCAAGCTCTTTTATGGACTAGCTTAACTCTTGCAACTCTTCCAGTTCTAATTTTCATTTCATATTTTGAAAATCAACCAAATGCTGCTTTCTATAGTTCCTTCCTGTCTCTCAGCCTTTGACAGTAACACATAGCAACTGTCAACATTCCAATTACATCATCTGCATATCAGCTGATTCTGAGACAGTCTGCATTTAGAAACATCTTCACAAATATGTGCAGTTAGAAATGTAAAGGAACACTGTTCAAGTCTTTAAAACATTCTACACAAACAGATTATAAATCAGCATCTAAGAACCTATTTACAACATCATAGCTAGTCATGTTGGCATACAATACACAGGTTAATCTAATATTATGTACAAAAACTTCAGCCAGACATTTCAGTACAGATGCAAGTGTCTAACTTCTTCACATCTCTACCCCCCATATGACTCAAGCATGGTTTTCAAGTGACCCTAGAAAAACAGCAATTGAGAAAAATGGGTCTGTCAGGGAATAACAACCCACTCCTCTCCTGTGCATTCCATTTGCATTGGCATTATTAATCCCACTGCAGTGTTTTTCACCTTTCAGGAAACTTGGCTTAGTACAGCCCCCACCCCATTATTTGAAGCATCTACTTTCACAACAAATTGCTATAATGTGGGCTGACTAACACAAGGGATACTCCCAAAATCTCTTTATGTTTGCATTTGGTGGCCCACACTACCTTATCTGGTTTATTTTTCATAGTTAGGTCCGTAATGGGTTCAGCTATTGTACTATAATTGAGCACAATTTTCTATAGTACCCTGCTGTCCCTAGAAACATTCTCACTTGCATTTTAGTAACAGGGACTGGTCACGCTTGAACAGCTTTCACTTTGAAAGGTTCTAGCCTAGTCTTACCACTCCCCACTCTGTGTCCTAAGTAAGTGACCTCTGCCATACCCACTTGATACTTATTGGGCTTAATGGTTAACCTTACTCTTTTAAACTGGTCTGCAAATGCCAGAAGCACAGTCTTTAATATAGAGTTTAACCTCTCCACAAGACTATTTGTTTGTGAATGGTGCGGTGGGGGTCTCTAAATGTTTCACCCCATAACACTTCCACAAACAAGTCAGCAGGTCTGACATGAGGTTAGCACCTCAGTCAGTCAGTATCTCCCTCAGAAGATGTACCTCACTGAAAATTTCTAGCAAAACATTTGCCACGTTTTCTACATCCATATCACCTGCAAAAGGAATATTAGGTATTACAGCTAGAAGTGGTAGATGGTAGACTCTAGGCTCTACCAACTGCTGTACTACCTCACCTTCCAGCCCTCCCTTATGAGTCCATTCTTTATACAACAAACATTTGTCCCCATATACAGACTCACCTCTTCCTTGTGCCTCATTCACTTCTTTAGCGCCTCATTCACTTCTTTAGCTAACTCCCTCAAGCTTTGTAATGTACAGTCCACAATTTGAGCCCGACTCAACTCTACATTTGTGACCCTCCTAAGCTCCCCTTCCACAGGAAGCCTAGTAACTTCCGACAGCTGTACCTCACTGTCAAAGTGGGTACTATCACTCACCTCTGTCCTTGCAGTCATTGTATCCAAAGGAACATCAGTACCTCCCAGCAACTGTGGCTCACTTTTAGACTTACTGCTACAGGATAGCTCCTTCTCTGAAACAGCCACCACACCAGTCCCAGCTTCAGGTATGAGATCTGTGTGGGTCTCCCCCAGGCCACCTGACTTACGTGCCTTTCTCTAAGCCTGACTAGGTGCCACTGCATGCACACAATGCACTGCATCAGTTTACTATCAAATGCTCGAAAATTACAACCGCGAATGGTGATTTCCGTGATGCATATCCTTGACTCATATATATTAAGTATGTTGTAAGGTCGACGCAACAAGATCAACAACATTCTGTCAGTATTAATGATGGCAGCTGCCACTGCAAACCATGCTTCATGTCCCTGCCTTGTGTACGTCCTTCTGAATGGACGTACACATGAACGTCGACATTCTGACTGTCGCGCCTACCATGTTCGAGAAGGAGCCTGTCATGTAAATGAATGTTGACATCTTGATTGTAATCCCACTGCATCATCACAGGCATTTCCTATCAGGACATCTGCAGGAATATTCTCAAACAAAAGCACCCTTTAAACAGGAAGCCTAATAACTTCCGACAGTTGTGCCTCACTGTCAGTCTGGGTACTATCACTCACCTCCATTCATGCAGTCACCATGTCCAAGGGAACATCAGTACCTACCAGTAGATGTGGCTCACTTTCACACATACTGCTACAGGATAGCTCCTTCTCTGAGACTGCCACCACACCAGCTTCAGGTACCAAATCTGTCTTGGTCTCCCCTTGGCTATCAGACCTACATGCCCTTCTCCAAGCTTGACTGCATGTCCCTGCATGCACACAAGGTACTACATTATCAAAGTCATTCTCTATCAGGACAATCTGCAGGAATATACTCAAAAACAACTCCCTGCTTGCTTCCTTTTCCACCCTCTGAGTTAAGATGAACCCTTAGCCAAAGGTATTTGGGATTGAGTCCCTCTTAAAGCTCTGACTGCAATGAACTATTCAAGCAAGTACTGCTCTTCTTCTATCCAGTGCAGGCCTCACAACGGTTATATCGCAAGCTGTGCCTCTCTTAGTGTTCACCACCTACTAAGACAGGATATAAATTCTGGTGATAGACTTGCACCCCTTTTGTTTCCAAACAACTTAACACTGGCAGTTTGTCATCCCCACTTGCTGGCTCCCTCACCTTTTGTTTCTCGCCTTGCCTCGATGGACATTTGACTGTTATGTGGCCCCTCTGGTTACATTGAAACATGTAATCCCTAATCTCCCTAATAATATACTTGCACTAGTAGTTTCCCGTTACTGGTGTACTCTCTATTGGAGTTGTTTAGACTGCCTCCCATGGGCTCCTTATGTCCATGTGCAGCACTGAGTATCCCTTTCTTAATCATTGGTGCTTTACTTGCTAAGTAGAGATCTCCTTTTCTCCCCAACTTCTCTGCAGAGTTACACTCTTTGCCTGCTACCAGATTCTCATGTCATCAGGCAAAGTACTGAGGACTTGTTCTTTCACCAAAAGGTCTGCCAGTCCCCCAAAAGTGGTGACCTGACACCCAACCACCCATCTGTGAAAGTGAATACTTAAATCAGCAATGTAATCACGTACGCTTTCATCGGCCTTTTGTCTGTGTTCATGAATCTTTTACCTATAAGCTTCTGATGAGTTTAAAAAAATCAAGAAGACAGTTTTTAACTTTAACATAATTCAAACAATCTATATCAGACAATTTTGACATGGTCTGGACAGCTTTACCATGGAGTAAGGGAGTCAGGAGCGAAACCCAGAGCTTATGGTCAGCATCGTACTGTCTACATACTCTCTCAAATATATGAATAAAACTATTAGTCATTCCCATCCCTGTATTGATACCTCATGGTATATATGCAAATTACCCCTTAAGGATATCAGGTGTTTCAGATAAATGGCAATTCTGAATGTCCATGACTTTTTCTTTTACTTTCATTTTTAAGTCTATTTATGGACAATTTCAGGCCATTAAAGTCAAATCCCTCTAGCTGTGGACATGCATATTTCTGCCTTCTTATGACATCATCAGCACAGCATAAGAAGAATGTTTGACATTTGGAAACACAGGGTTGTCATACCCAGCTGATATCCATAAACATTAGGGTATCTACAAAATATCACAACTAATAAACCTAAAACAAAACAGTAAAAAGATCACATGAATAACCAACTGGTTAAAAAACACAAAATGAAAAATCTAGCAAAGCTAGATGTCTGTGTGATACCTTAAACCTCTTGCATCAGAGGCCTCATGGGATATATGCAAATCACCCCTTAAGGATATCAGGTGTTTCAGCTAAATGGCAATTCTGCATGTTCATGAATTGTTCTTTTAAAGTATTATAGAAAACATCTAACTGATTAGTTATAATTTTCCTGTCTGACTAAAGAACACTGTCCCAGATGTAAACTAAATGATGGCAAACTAAATTATGACAACAGAGCAAAGGCAGGCTTACAGGTCTTGCTGAGTCCTTTTGGATATCCACTGCACAGTACAACTGTAACTGGCAACTGACAGCTGTAACTGAACTGACTTACTGTCTTCAGCAGGCCCTTTTATAGACTAGCTTAACTGACATCACTGTTCCAGTTCTAATTTTCATTTCATACCTTGAAAATCAACTAGCAGCTGTTTTCTATAGTTTCTTCCTGTCTTTCATCTTCTGACAGTAACACCAAGCAACTGTCAACATTCCACTGACATCTGCAGATAAGCTGATTCTGACACAGTCTGCATTTACAATCTTGTACACAAATATGTTCAGTTAGAAATGTAAAGGAACACTGTTCAAGTCTTTAAAATATTCTGCACAAATAGATTATAAATCAACATGTAAGAACTTATTTACAATATCATAGCTAGTCATGCTGGCATATAATACACAGGTTAATCTGAAATTATGTACAGAAACTTCAGCCAGACATGCTAGCACAGATGACAGCGTAGAATTTCTTCACATTAATGAAGATCATTGTTGGGTACACAGCTACCACTAGATATCTCTTTGGTATCATTATTGTCAAAATGGGCATTAGGTTATGTCTTAAATTCCCAACAATGGGTTTTGTGCAGTTATGAAAATTAGATAAACAGATTAAAGGTACCGGAGAATATCTGTGCAGCACACAGCATTTTAATACTCAGACAGGAATAAACACTTGAATACAGATTTGTCTAACCATGTAATACTTTTAACTTACATAATATAAATATTTGTATATGCAAGTGTAATTCTTAACATAAGACTGAACTTCTAAGAAGATTTTTGTACTGCCCATATAGTGCTGTAAATTGGTACATGTTATTGAAATAATTCTTATTGCAAAGAAATATGAATAATATTTGAATTTCAGTCAATAAGGATGTACCTCTGAGATCCCCTTACCTAAAGAAATCATGTTCTCATAGTTCTCTACCATCACCTCCCTGTGTAATTCTTTGTCATGTTCACTCAGCATCTTCCACTCTTCACTTGAAAACTCAACAGCAACATCTTCAAAGTTATGTGGCACCTGAAAATACACAAAATTTACTCAATCTTAATTTATTACACACACACAGGTGAACATAAACGGTTTCAACAAGAATATGTAACCACCTATGTTAAAATCATCAGATGCAAAAGATGCTGATTTGCCATAGTTAATAACTACTTCTTTCTTCCTGTTCAGTGTCAGATCTGTAAAAACTCAACTATCTCAGGAGTGGGTTAACAACCAGAACAATGAGTTTTGGTCATTCGGTAACAGTACAACATAATTTCTTCCTACACAGTATAATTAGTAGTAAGACACAATGACAGTAATTTGTATAGAGAAGCAAATTATATGGATTTATATTCCTGCACTTAAATCACTGTATTCAGATTATTATCAAAACAAGTTAAAGACTTACCATAATGACTTATCTCCATGGCTGTGGTTCACCTTCCTCTATTGCTGGAACTGTAACCCTAGTGCAAGCGCAGTCATCTCAGCACCAATACAAACTTCCCTGGTCTTTAATAACTCCCCTTACATAACCCCCAATACCCAGCATGCCACCATCTCTCTCCAGCTCAGTCACTTCAGCACCAGTACAAACTTTACTGGGCTTTAACTCCTCCCCCTTACATAATACCCAGCATGCCATTATCACTCAGCATCTCAGTCACCTCAGCACCAATACAAACAGGCTTTAACTCTTCCCCCTTACATAATACCCAGCATACCACCATCACTCAGCATCTCAGTCATCTCAGCACCAATACAAACTTCCCTGGTCTTTAATAACTCCCTTTACATAACCCCCATTACCCAGCATGCCACCATCTCTCTCCAGCTCAGTCACCTCAGCACCAGTACAAACTTTACTGGGCTTTAACTCCTTCCCCTTACATAATACCCAATGCCTAGCACACTACCATCACTTGCCAGCTCAGTTACCTCAGCCAAATAGGCTTTGACCCCTCCTGCTTACATAAAACAAAATATCCACTATGCCATCATCACTCAGTCACCTTAGCACCAATAAAACAGGTTTTAGCTCCTCCCCGTTACATAATACCTAATACCTAGCGAGCCATCAGCAGTTACCAGCTCAGTCATCTCAGCAACACTACAAGCAGTCATTAACTCCTCCCACTTACATAATATCTAATACCTGGTAAGCTACCATCAGTTACTAGCTCCGTCATCTTAGCAACAATACAAATAGTCATTAACTCCTCCCCCTTACATAATATCTAATACCTGGGAAGTCACCACCAGTTACTAGCTCAATCATCTTAGCAACAATACAAATAGTCATTAACTCCTCCTCCTTACATAATATCTAATGCCTAGCATTCTACCATCATTCGCCAGCTTAGTCAGCTTGGCACCAATTCAAACAGGGTTTAACTCCTCCCCGTTACATAATACCTAGTGAGCCATCAGCAGTTACCAGCTCAGTCATCTCAGCAACAACACAAATAGTCATTAACTCCGCCCACTTATATAATACCTAATACCTAGCAAGCCATCAGCCATTACCAGCTTAGTCATCTCAACAACAATACAAATAGTCATTAACTCCTCCCACTTACATAATATCCAATGCCTCGCATTCTACCATCATTCATCAGATCAGTCATCTCAGCACCAATACAAACGTCCCTGGTCTTTAATAACTCCCTTTACATAATGCCCAATACCCAGCATGCCACCATATCTCTCCAGCTCAGTCACCTCAGCACCAGTACAAACTTTATTGGGCTTTAACTCCTTTCCCTTACATAATATCCAATGCCTAGCATACTACCATCATTTGCCATCTCAGTTACCTCAGCCAAATAGGCTTTAACTCCTTCCACTTATATAATACATAATATCTACCATGGCATCATCACGTGGTAGCTCAGTCACCTCAGCACCAATATAAATAGGCTTTAACTCCTCCCCATTACATAATATCTGATACCTAGCAAGCCACCATCAGTTACCAGCTCAGTCACCTCAGCACCAATATAAATAGGCTTTAACTCCTCCCCATTACATAATATCTAATACCTAGCATGCCACCATCAGTTACCAGCTCAGTCATCTCAGCAACAATACAAGCAGTCATTAACTCCTCCCACTTACATAATATCTAATACCTAGCATTCTATCATCATTCATCAAATCAGTAACCTCAGCACCAACACAAACAGGCTTTGACTCCTCCCCCTTGCAAAATCCCTAGCATGCCTCCATCACTGTCCAGTTTTAAGCTGGCCACTCAGAGCACATTCATTTAATTCTCCCTACCATACCAACATCCATACTCCCCCCCAATCTTCCAAGCCAGGGAATGATGGGTGGGATTGTAGAAGAGCACGAAACATGACAATTTAGATCTATCACTTCAGCAAGGACATAGTTTTCATATCTGTCATGTGTGGTCCATCCTTCTCTATAATTAGTATAGTGACCTCAGCATTCAACTTGGGTTGACTTATGAGAGAAGAAATCAGAAAATAATGGCTCCAAATGCCACATGAGACCTTAAGATTATAACCAGCATGTAATGCTTCAGAAAAGTTGTGTACAGAAGCCAATGCATCAGCAGCATAACTATCTTTAACAAATGCATTATGGAAAAAGGCGTGAGATACGGCTACTGCTCTTGTGCAGTGAGCTTTAGATTCTCCTACTAAGGATTTTCCATGTCTCGGGTAAACAAATGTAATATGCTTAGAAACCTTTTGACAAAGTTGCTTTAGAGACTTTCATGACACTCTTGACAATCTATTAGCAGTAAATGATTCAAACTGCTGCACATCTTTCCTAATCCTTAGTCCAATGAAGGTAAAACAGCAGCTACCTGTGACTATCTAACACTGAAGCAGGTATTCTCCCTTGTCAGAATGATCCACAAAAGCTAATGGAAAACCTATTGTCTGGTTTATATTTACTTCAGTAGTCTCTGAGGGATTACCTCATCACACTACACCTTTGTTTTTATGAAACACAAGGTGTGGTGGGCAACACATAAAACCTGAGGTTCAGGCTGCCAGACTCATAGGTAATTACTATGCATGCAGTATAGGAGACCAATAAGGAGCCCAACCCCAATTCCCAAATGCCCCAAAGTAATGGCTATTTAGGTGACTTGCTCAAGGTCACAAAGTAAGCAAATGAAAGTGGAAAGATTCAAACCCTGTACTGTTGGCATGTGAAGTAGCTCATTTACAAGTCAGAGCCTTAGCACTCTGCACTAACTGCCAGGTAGCCATGAGGAAAATGTTTTTTTTTTTTTCAGAAATGAACTTCAACTCTGCTTTGAAAGCCAGTTTAAAGCCAGGCTTAGTCTACTGCTCCAACACAAAATTGATATCCCATTGTAGAAAAAGATCTCTGATCAGAAGTCTAAGGAGGAAGGCTTCCCCAGAAAAGTATTATACACCTTAAGAGAGAGACTAAAGTGTAATTCTGGCAACCTAAATGAAAGTTCAAGATGGGTGCTAAGTGAATCATAGTACATAAAAACCTACCTCTGAGCAAAGAATGTGAGGGAGATAATCCAGGACTACAGGAACAGGAACAACAAAAGGATTCATACATCATCCAACCCCCAAACCACAAGACACCCATTTTATCTTTGCACACTTTCTTGATGTTGGACTTCCGGGTGGAAACAAGGATGTAGACCATGCTGCCAGGGTAAGCTGGTCACTAGCATCATCAGAACTGGAGAATACCAAGCAGTTAGTCTAAGGCCATGAAAATCCAGATGACGTTTGCCAGACAGGTAAGAGAGGAAGATCCTGGCTGGTCTTAACCTGACAGGTTTCTCCAGGAGATGAGGTCACAACAAGGGAACCATTCTTGGAAAGGCCAAAAATGAAGCTATGAGAATCACCCCGACTTCCTTCCGCTGCAGTTTCTGCAGGAACTTGGGAACTGGAGGAAATGGGGAAAGCTATTAAAGAGATCTGGAAACCTCTCTTGGATTAAGGCATCATTGCCCCCCGATACAAAAGAGAATCAGGGAGAAGTATCTGCGTTTGGCAAAAGTCAAGCTTGCAAAGAGATAGCAGTGAGGACTCTTCAAAGATGGTAAAGAGATTTCACCATCAACCAAGCGAGACACACCCTTAGAAGGAAACAGGAAGTGACTCGATTGGTTCACTAGTGAGTTGGCTTCTCCAGGTATGTGGGCAGCTATCAGAAAGTGCACTGACGACATTCCCTACCTCCAAAGTCTAACAGCCTCTCAACAAGGGGAATAGGAATGGATTCTGCCCCACCCTTTGGTGTACTGCACACTTGTCATGTTGTTGCAGTATGTCAATCACTTCATGCAGAAGGTTATCATGGAACGTCTACAGCATGAAAAGAATCATTCATCTCTGGGACACTGATATACTGGCCTTCACATCAGATGGTCTACTCTTGACAATGGTCCCCATCCTAGGGCTGAATTATATATGGTGATTGTCACCGGGAGATCAATAATAACTATACGGGAGCTGCCCAGGGAGAAGCTGGTGCCACCAAATCTCAAGTAGGGTGCATCCATCATGCTTTGGAAACTCTTATCTTACTGGACAGAGTCCAAACACTGCTTTTCCTGAGCCCACAAGGTCTTCTGTAGAACCTAAATAGGATACAAGATTATGGCAGTCATTACACTCCAGAGAACTGAGCACAGGGCTACTGTAATTGCAGAAGACTGAAAAATGCTAACACCACCTGATCCAGAAAAGGAAATTATTTTCTGAGAGAGCCTGTTTATACAAATGTGGGTGTCCATCAGGCATCCTATGAACGTCAGACATGGAGAGGGCTTCAGCTGGGATTTTGTGAAGTTCATGTTAATTCCAAGGACTAGAAAAGAAACTTTAAGGAATTCATGGCAGCAGTTATTTTCTCTATGGTTGGGGTACAAGGACTCAATCATCTAAATAAGGGAAGATTTTCAAATCCTACAGCCTTCAGTGTCACTGCCGCCCTACAGCTTGAGAAAATCTTGTGGGCTAGGACAGTCTGAGGTCATAGATAGGGACTAGCCCCCAGCTGTAATCAGTGTGACCTCCTTGACTATCTTGATTTGCAGGTATGTGTCTTGGAGAGACAAAGAACACATCAAATCTCATTTTCCCAGACAGTGGACCAGGACCAGCTGCACTGTGACCATTTAGAATGTCTGTCTGGGAACAAACTGGTTTAGGCTGCTTAAGTCTACAAGGGGCTTGGGGCCCTTCATGTCTAGAATGGGCCTGATGTCCTTAGTATGGCATTAAAAAAGAATCTGAAGTAAAATTTAGATCTTCTTTACTCTGCTAAGACCTCATGGATAGCTCTACACTGGGTAGGTCTGGAAAGTGGTTCCCTCTTGTGGCGGGGTAAGACATTGGGAAGAAGAAGGGTGAGTAGTTGGGGAGTAATGAATGAAGGGATGTTGTAGCCCATGGATAATACATACTGTGCCCACAGTTAACATGTGATTGCTCACCATGCTGACCAGTGGAGGGACAGTTAGCCCTCACCTGTATCCAAAGCATCCAAAGTAAAGTAGTTAAGGATTGGAGGTTGCATAATGGTTAAGGTGTCTGCCTCACAGATACAACATACAGGGTTTGATTCTTACCTTGGAAGGAAAATTTGCTAGGCTTAAAATGGCCTACAAAGGCAGCTAGCTAGTAGTTGCCTATGAATTTATAAACCTATAAATTAATGCTTTTTACCAACAACAAATCACCTAATAGTACAGCCTCCTTTATCATCCTTTCGGCAAAGAATGCCAAAATTGAACCTGTCTCCCACACTAAATTGTTTGGTGTAACCACAGACAACACCTTGAGATTCAATAAACACTTAGCATTAATCATAAAAAAGACCCATATAAATAAAGCTTGTCTCTCTCTATACAATCAAACCTTATCTCACTAGCTCCACCAGACAAACAACTGCCAGGTCCCACCTACTATCAAGGTAAGAATCAAACCATGTATGTTCTGTCTGGGAGGCACACACGTTAACCTCACCTATCTTCACCAACCTTAAGAAATTAGATCAAACTAAACTTGAAGTCTGCTATAACAAAATTGCTAGATTTGCCACAAACTCATCATACAGATCCCACCACTATGCTGCACTTCCTCCACTAAACTGGTTAGAACTACCTAATCTCCTGTCCAGTGGCGAAGTGAGGCAATTGCCTCAAGCGGCAGGGAGCACTTTGGGCTGTGCTGGTTAACTCAGAACTGACAGCATTGCATACTAAATACTAAGAAAATACGTGCATCTTTGAGAATAATGCAAGCCGTATGCAATGGAGTCTAGGAAAGGAGAAGTTTTGTTAATGTCACAATTATTGTCTTTTTTATTTATTTATTTATTTATTTTTGTTTCTTTTCAGATACAGTTCTAGAAAGACTGTGTCATTTTTTTGTAAATGAGAGTGGCCAGGAATGTGCTTTCAGAAATGTGATAATTGGCATTTTAAATGTTGCATGATGCTCTCGCAGGACTTTTTCAGTGTGCTTCAGGTAGGTGTTTGGATTGTGGGCTTGCTTGCTGTTGTTCATTTGCTTCGTGGATCGGTCTGTTTGTTCGGGTGTGCGGATCAGTCTGTAACTTGCTTGCTGTTGGGTTGGTCGCTTGGTCTCGATCAGTCTGTGGCTTGCTGTTGGGTCGGTCGCTGGGCTAGGTAGGTGAAGGGCTGTGTGTTGATCTGTAGTATTCTGGTTTTAACACTGTGCTGGGAGATGTTAGGAATGATTGAACTGGACTTATCAGAGCTGGACAGTTCTGTGGTTACTCGTGCTCAACGCTGTACAGGTACCCAATATATTTGCGTTTAAGTACAACTTATTGTTCATTATTTTATGTGCCTTGTTAAGCTGAACAAATGGTACGGGATTGCTTAAAGAAGGCTCTGGAAGAAAGAATTTTAGGGGTTAGAAGAACAATGATTACTGCCTTGCTCTGTTATGTGGGACAAGTATGTATGTATCGCATGCGGAGGTGGATTGGGCACTCTAAATTTACCGTAAGTGTGAGAGAGTTCATGCAAGTCTGTTGTGTGGAAGAGGTATTGCTGCAGAGCTAACCACCCTGTGGTGTAAATAAGCGATCTTACTTAAGTTACTTGAGCAGGTGGAAGAATTGTTTTCTACACTGTTATACTTAACTTCTGATGTGGTTCCAGCAGACTGGAAAACTGGCATAACAGCGGTCTGGATTTATAAGGTCTGGTCTGGAGACTCTCAAGGTTGATGAGTCTTTAATAAAGGATTTTTATGTATTTAACTTGAGCTTCTGTCCTTTTGGCATGCTTTAGTACTGCTTTGCTTATTTGGTGTTTTTTACTTGTTCAGCTTGCTCGCCATCCTTTTTGCTTATCAGGTTGTTAATTCCACACTAATGCTTCTTTGGTAAATTTGAAACAGTTAAATGAGTTTGGTGGGTTGTATTTGTATTGCATGTTATAAAACCATATGTACCTTAGCTAAGGGTATGCAGTCTAAACGATTAGATTCAACTGTCAATTTACATGTGCACTTTAACATGTTGTCACATCTATGCAGTGCAACTCCATGTAGGCCGTATGCCTTTACTACAATATAGTATTGCTGCTTTCTTCTTTTTCTTTATTATACATTACAAAGGTAGTGGTTTGATGGGGTGGGTGACAGAGTGGGAGTTGCAAGGGCATAGCCAGCATGTTTTTAGGTGAGCTTTTAGTAAAGTTTTGAAGTGGGTGCATGATGGTATGGAGGTAATTGTGGGTGAGAGGGAGTTCCATAATTTGGCTATGGTGCAAGAGAATAGTGCTTCACCAGCAGAGTTATTCTGTCATAGATGGTCCCATGCACAGCACTGGCTTGCCACACCTGCCCTGCTTCCTTCTACTGTGCTTGTAGCTTGCTGATATCATTGTGCATGTTGGTCTACCCTACTTGCTTTCCCTTCATTATTGTCTGTTACCGCCTGCTTTCTTGCATTTTCTCTCCCGATGACACTGTATTTATATACCATTTTTTCTTTGATTCCTATCCTATGCTCTCACAACTATTAAACCCAAATCCCCAGATTTCCCATGCATTCCATAACATCCTAGGACAGTGGGACAGGAAGGCAAGAGTTATGGACTGCATCCATCATCAATTGGGGATTAGATTTTCCACATAATCATAACATCTCCTTCTGCTGGCCAGAATGCACTGTACAATGCAATGTTTCTACAGTCAATAATTGCAGCAAGAGTGCAGGTATACACCTCGGTGAGCTATTATCTCCAGAGTCTGTAGGCATGCAGCTCTGAGACTTTTCCAAGGGCAGCTGTTGAGAAGACACTCAAACTACACCCTTTGATGGGTAAGCCAACATCAGCTACTCACTGTCATTCCTCCCTGGTTGACTCTTTCATTATCTGAGCAGGTAATTGAACTCAGGTTATCTGAAGTAAAGGCAGGGCCAAAAGCTCAGCGTCATGAAGCTGGCATCTCTCTGCCCTGTGTACCAACATGTTTTCTTTTTTGAATGATTTAAAAAATACTTTTCATTGCTTCATGGTGTACTACTGTACATTTTAATTTTGTATTGCATTACTCTAGTTGTGATCACAGAACTGCAGTTTGCTCTAGTGTTCCGTTTTGAACAACTGAACTTTGTTATTTGGCATACGTTGCCATTTGAATTTATTTCTCATTGGGTTATTTACATTTGTCTAAGTCAATATTTTTGGCATAGTTGCTGTACTGTAGTTTCCTGCATTTTAAAAACTCAACTCTGTGTATTTGCTACTTCAAATTCGGTGCATATATATATATAGTGTGTGTGTGTGTGTGTGTGTGTGTGTGTGTGTGTGTGTGTGTGTGTGTGTGTGTGTGTGTGAGCATATATTATGATCTTTCTTACATTTGTTTTCTGGAATAATAAAACTACATGCACATTTTTGTTTCTAGAATAATCAGAATTTCATCTCGATGGCTTGGGTTCCTGGGATGTTACTGCTCCTGTCCTACATTCATCGCATTGTCCATAACATACCATCTGAAAACGACGCTGCTCTTCAACATATCTTAGAACTCTACTCCAATAACAGGACCCTAAGATCTTCGGATAAGTTTCTATTAAAAGTCACAAAATCTAACAACACTTTTGGGGATTCTCTTTATTCCAATCATACATCCAGGGACTGGAATGCCATCCCTCAATATACCTGTAACATCAGCAAACCATCCAAGTTTAAACAACTTCTCAAAGCACACTTAACTGCCAACTGGCTCTGCTCATGTACAGCCCCGGGGTGACAGGCCTTAGTAGTACACGTTCTGTAAACCCCCTTCTATTACTTCATTCTCATTCACTTGTTATATCTTTAGCACCTCCTGTTTTTGTTTTATTAAATTTATCCGTTTGCTCCTTTTTAGCTTTCGTCTTTTTGCCACTGAAAGTAGCACTAATGAGGACCTTCAGATAAACATAAGAAGCTGAAGTGCAAAAATGAAACTAAGAACTAAAGTGATTAATGAAGGACACCCTGAAGTTCTCTAAGAACTCTGAAATATGGAGCCAGACATGACATTACCCTGTCATTCCAATACTCACCCCCACCCCTAACTGCACTACCGGCAGCATTTTGGGTTAAATGCACAATGTGGCTGGATGTAGTATATAAATGTAGATGTCCACGTGCACAGCTTGTTAAGTAACTTTATGCCCTCTACCTTTTCCAATATCTCAGACATCCTGTCTTATGGTGCACTGGAATCACAGCATTTGTGGCTGGTAAGAGACAAACATGAGGCTGCATGGACTCTCTTTTCAATGCTGTACAACTCTCTGGATTTCTAATCTGGAGAATGAGCTACCAGGTTCTTTGGTTTAGGAGCCCTCTTATGGACTGTCATCACAATCACAGAGACCACAGCAGGATTCGTGGATCAACACTCACAGCCTTTGAACGTGAGCTAAAGTATTCTCTCAGGATTTTTGACACCTGGAGGCACAACATCTTGCATTTCCCAAGTCTCAGTAGCAATGAGACCTGCCATCTCATCTTTGTTGTGAACCACCCAGGACGGAGATGGAAGGCACTGAAAAGCCTATTATGAGACCTTCCTTGAGGTAAATGGGGACAGCACTAATCAGCCCCTTTCTTCTGTTTCATTTGAAGGATGGCACTGAATGAACTTGGTATCAGTGGGGCGATGCAGAAGACCTAGTTTCATCCTTTAAGTCCGACTTTGTCTCTGGCTGATTCTGCACAGGAGTTGAGGTGTCTGTCCTTTCACTGCCTCTTGCCTGCCTCCTCAACAGGGGAGATTTCAAACAGCTAGCCCTCAAGGCAGATTTGAGCCCAGAGGCTGGTAACAAGTGCCATCAGAGATCTCCTGGTCTTTTTACAGTGACGAGATGCTCTGTTAGGTCAGCCATTGCATGCTCAAGGGCTCTGGGAAGATTGCTTCAGTGGAGGCCTTTGCAACAAGAGTTACAGCACCAGTGCTAATTTTAATAAAGTTCAACTGTTGACCAAATAGCCCTGCCTCAGATAGGTCAAGGTAAACTACATGAACACGGGTACAATTGTGACACTGTCTCATGAAACGGATGGCATCAGCACCAGTCTGAATGTCTGTGCCCTCAGCCCCAAAGCACTGAAACAAAAAAATGTAGCTCTAGACACCAAATAAGCCAATGTCAACCAAGCCTTTGACCACAATCCCCAGCAAAGGAATTACCTTTGCTGAAAAAAATCAGTGGTGAAAGCACAGGTACTGGCGGCAGACCCAGCACAGATATGAATAACTGGGTTAGTTCCATTGCTTACAAAGAGCAGGAATCCTCTATTGACTTGCTAGAGGAACTAGGACTGATAAGCAGACAGAAAGAGGTATAGGGAGAGTACTTTTCTATGCTGGATTAAGAATAGAGATGGACAGGTTAAGCCCTCAGTCTACACCAACCTGTAGCATGCTCCTTGAGAGCGTATTATAATCAAAACCCACAAGGGACCTGCAAGAAAAAATGGAACTAAGAGAATGGAGTCTAGAATGAGAAACCTCATCAGAAGCCCTCCTTTGCCAATGGAGAAATATTACTACACTAAAAACTACCTGACCTCAGTTTAAAAGGGGCCCATCAATCACTCAAAGGGACAATTTGGAAATGTTCAGATCAACTTAAAGTTTCCTGTCCTACCTCTAATGAACTTTAATGAAGGATGGGAGACAAAACATCTTCACTGGGATAATCTTTAGGGTTGGAAGATTTAGATTTATAACCTTTATTAGCATTATGTCTATCCTCTTGAGAAGACTTGGAGATGATGGTCTATTTGTCTCATCACAAGAATTTAAACCTTTTAAAAATGAGTTTATTCCTATGATTTATAAAAGAGTATTCACAGACAGAGCAAGGCTTGTCTAAATGCTAAGCACACAGATGCATCACAAACTTAGCACAACGATCCTGCAGTAGATTTTTTTTCTCTCCACAGGACACGTACTTTTTAAAATCTGCTTTCTCTGTGAAAAACATAAAGAAACTGACAAAAGGGCTTAAAACATTCATTTCTGTTAGTAAAGTCTAAAAAGGTAACACTGCAAACCAGACTCCACTAACACACAACGACGCAGCAATCCAAATGGCATCAGTGAGGGAAGAGAACTGGGTATTAATTAGGGAAAAGGATAAAATAAAGATCAATCCACAGGCCCAACAAAATCTGTAAAACTTAGCAATAACGACTGCGGCAGCAAAAGAAGCCGAGGGCCGTTTGTGATCAATGTGCATTGAACCAGCACAGAAGCTCTGAACAGTAACGATGGTGCACTAGGGATTGTGGGTAAGGGGAGGACTTAAACCCATGTGAAATGTGTATTAATACACAGGTGACTAGGAGAAAGAGCTACAGACCTAGTGGTACAAGAGGATAAGCCAGTGCATTACTTGCTCCAATAATGCATAGAAGTTAAACTTAAAAATTCTACGGACACCCAGATCACATAATGTCAAGACATTCTTGCGCCCGATAAATAATAATGAAACAATCCAGCAACCATTCGTTTGTGGTTTAATTTATTTACTTGCCCTTGTTGACCTAGTAAATTTAATATTTTTGGTGGCGGTCCAAGAGGTAAAGTATTAGAACACTATAAAAACATATCGCCATAAATCAATTACAAATAATTTATTTTATTTATTTAACATTTGTTTACTGGGAAAGTCCAATTTGGAACAAAGCCAATTTTCAGTGGAGGCCTGGGGAGAAATGCTCCAGATGTATGTGTATTTGAAACATGGGAGGAAACCGGAGCACCTGGAGGAAAATCACACGAAAGCAGGGAGGACATGCAGACTCTACACAGAAGGCACTACAGCCGAGAATTGAACTGGAGAACCTCTTGCTGTGAGGTGACAATGCCACCACTGTGCCGTCCAAATATAATCAGGATGCAGAAAATATAATGAGTGCTTATACATGAGCAGTAGGAATAACACTGGACTAATTAAATAACAAGAGGGGATTCATGAAGCATACAACTGTATTACACAGCATTAAGAACTGAAAGCTTCAATATACATTTTTAAATTAGTCATAAATAAGCAAATGATACCTACTCTAAAAGAAGTTTCACATAAGAGAGGAGTATGGTAGAGAAGATGGAAAGATAAGTATGTATCAGCGAACTTTATCAGGCAGACTTGAGGGAAATGAAGGAGTAAGTGGAATGAGAAGGGTATTAAATATGACAAGAGGTCAGCTAAGAGGTCAGCTAATGGGATGTTCATGGGAAAATGCACCAAAGCTGAGACATCGCAGGTAAGACCCACCCATCTGCTCTTGCTGCGAGAAGGATGGGAAGTAGTGAAGCTGCATTTTCCTGGTATTCCTGAACAACCTTTATAGTTTCTACATGGCAGCTAATGGGGTGTTCATGGGAGAATGCATCAAAGCTAAGACATCGGAGACAAGACCCACCCATCTGTTCTTGCTGCGAGAAGGATGGAAGGTAGTGAAGCTGCATTTCCTTGGCATTCTCAAGCCACTTTTATTGTTTGTTCATTCCAGAGGTAGCAGTGATTTTTGCCCAGAGTGGTCTTGGTTATTTTTTCAGCTGCACTGCTTGTGAATAAACTGCAAGATATATAAGAAGTTTCAAAACTTCGAACATCACATGTTCGACAATATATGAGCAATGTTTGAAACATCGAAAATATAATAAAAAAATTAAAAAAAAAAACTTATCTCAACACTCTGAGCGAGGTGGGAGAGCAAGCCCCCCTGCACCCCCACACCCCCCTACTTAAATATAGCAACTCCGAGATCGCACTTCAGTGCAGAAAAGGGAAATTTTCCCATTCTGTGCCATATGGAGCCTCTGCTTTTCACCTTCGAACTTTTTAAAGTTCGATCATATGGTTTCCACCATATGACATTCAAACTTTAAAATGTCCAAACAATTAATAGGGACCCAGTTTAAGTACTATTAAGATATCAGCTTTACGTAAAATTTCCAGATTTTCAGTCATCTGGTAATTGATAAAAAAACTGTTGAGACTACAAGAAAAGCGAATTGCAGCTCACCGTTATCACCGTTATCTCTATAAAGGTAAATTCCACTTTCCGTCAGGTTAACTTGCCCAGGGAGATTTCAGCTGTTCATGATTCTCAGCATTCAGCATTGTCATCTTGAGAATGTGAAAGCCGATATTATGGGCTACGAGACTACAAAGTGGACCAGATGGTGCTCAAAGGATATGCCACATGAACTTTTGGTTAGCTATGAGAGTAAAACGTAAAGTTACTGAACATCCAACGGTGTCATTTTGAGTAGTGTTTTATCTCATTACTACTTAGTGACTTTTCCAGGTACGTCAGCAGTTACATCCTACTGATGCCTCTAGGTGTCAAAAATAGCCTGCTCATTTTGGCATTAATAATTACAAAGCCGTGCTACTTAAGAACTATTGAGGGACGTCATCTTATAACTTACATGATGGACAATAAAACTGCACTAATGCCTGACTTCTGTCTGGTGCTGCTTAGGAGATATTAACTTCTGTTCATATACTAATTTATTTACATTATCATCCTTTTCATATTTTTTTACATATCTCAACAGCCAAGTAGCAACAACATAAATGCATGGCCTCATATGACAGCTCATAGATAGATGGGTAAAATGGGCTCCTATCTCGTTGTCAAACTTTTAAAAGTTCGAACGACATATGGTCGACACCATATGATCGAACTTTTAAAAGTTTGAACGTTTCAACGGAGATCCCCGTAAAGTGCGGCAATGTTTTCCATTGTTTACACTGTAGTGCGATCTCGGAGTTGGTATATTTAAAGAGCAGGGGGGGTGGGGTGCAGGGTGGCTTGCCCCCTTCTTAAGCTTTTAGGTAGTTTTTTTTCTGTTTCTTTTTTTAATTTGATTTTCGAACTTAGTTCGAACATATGGTCTCAACCATATGGTGTTTGAACTTTTAAAAGTTCGATTATATGATATAGACCCGGGTAAAATAAGTATGTAGCTTGAGTGGTTGCTGAGATACTGGAAGTTTACAAAATGTTACGCAATTAATGTTTACTGTGTTTATTAATAATGATAAAATCCAGTTTAAGACCTAGAAACTAATGAATTCCACTAGTGTAAAGACTTGTTTATTCTGAACATTTACATTCCTTTAACTGCCTATATGTCTTAAACGATATGAACATTTGTTTGAAATGTGAGGCTATTAACTTGATTCTGCAAAAAAATCTAAGTACAAATGGCTGGAGCTCCACTTGAGTGAAATATCTGGAGGTACAGACAGAGAGTTTCCAAGGTAGTACAATGCTGAGTCTCGGATTAAATGCTGGAATGATGAGCAATAAAAACTGCAGCAGCAGGAACTGCAAATTGCTGGAGGCACCACAGTAACTTGGTTTACTGCATGGGGCAATCATATTTGTATCGTAAAATACAACATCAGCATGGAAATCCACATGAAACAACCACAGCTGTTGGATTACTGCTGCCAAAGCTGTCAGTGATGATGTACTTGGTCTAAAGACAGCACCACGGTAACTCAGTTTGCTGCCATACTTAGTCTGTCCTGTCAGAGTGGAAATCCCCACAATATCTGCTGCTCATCACTGTTGATTATGATCAGACATCAGTGCTTGAGCTGATCTCTCTTTTATTCAGAGCTTCCTTGTGCCTGGCTGTTCACCTGTGGCTGCAAGATTTGGTTTGTTTCTAAAACCATCTGGAAATACAAAGTTGATCTAAGTATATTTTTTCCACTTGTCCTAACTGTTTTACTGATACTTAACAATTCGGTGCTGCATTTATTTATTTAGTTGAATTTGTTTCACTGTTTTTCAGCCTGCACTTGTTAATGAAACTGTATCTGCTTGCTACTGTACTACACTTAGGTTATTGTTTTGAAAGTATTCTGCAAAAGCTGCTTTGAGTTTGCCAAAATATTTCGAAGTTTTGCAAAGTTTTTGTGCGTTATGAACATTTGTCAAAGTTAGTGAACTTATTTCCAAGGTTTCTAGACACTGCAGGAATTCCTACTTCTGTTCTTATCTCTGTTCCCATTTTATTTTTCCCACCCACCCGCCTCACTGTTTTTGTAAAAAACTTAGTGACTTTTGAGTTGCCCACCTCTGCTATAAATTTGATATTGGACACTCCTCCCTGTCCCATCGCATCAGTTCATTCTACTGAGTACAGTGGCATCATTTGGGAAGGCCCATCCCCTTAGTTTTTTAACCTTGAATTATCTTCTGTTTCCTCCCTTTCCACTTAACTAAAAAGAAGAAATTACACTTTATTCAGCTATTTTTACTGCATTTATGTATCTTCCCACTTTATTTTGCTTTTGCTGCTTGTTCTTAAAAGTGTTCAATTGCATTTATTCTGCTGCATTTAATATTGCTTATTAGTAAACTGATTAAATTGCAATTGTTATTCTAAACCTCTTAGTTTTGGTTTAAGGCCAGTTATTTTACATTAAGAAGGTTTGTGGTCTATACTCTTGTGGGAGGACGGGTAGCCTCTGCCCTTCTGAGCTGGGAATTGCTGGGTGAAGGCTTATTGTGCCTGTTGTTCTAAGTGTCTTTGTTCTGGTTTAAGCACTTGGGTTCCAAAACAGTTATTTTACATTAGGAAGATTTGTGGTCTAAACTGTTGTGGCAGGAGAGCCTACACTCTTCTTTTATTGATTGATTTTACATTTGTTGACTGGGTTTGTCTGACTGAGCTGATAGTCCTTTTTCAGCGGAGGCCCAGGAAGAAAAGCTCTACAAGTTTACGAACAAAAGTAAATAGAAGCAATCAACAATAATTAAGAATAACAATACAATTTTGACAAAAGAAAACAAAAAATTACAGGATTTCAGTTGTTATTAGCATACGTTTTTGTTTAAAGAAAGAAGTCAGCTACACAATTTCAGTAGCTAGCTATGGAAGTTACAGTTAATAAAAATTAATATATATATTTTAGACTGAGTGATAAGCAATTTCCTAGATAAGGAGGCTAAAGAGAACTAACAGATAAACAGAAGTAGAACCTGAAAAGGGCCAGGCAGTTGACTGGCCTAAGAACATGAAGACAGATTATGGAGGGTGAGTACAGTGGCATATGGAGGGTGAGTACAGTGGCTGAAAATTGCTGGTTGAAGGCTTAGTGTGTCTGTTATTCTGAAGTGTCTTGGTTCTGGCTTAAGCACTTGGGCTCCAAAGCCAGATGTTTTACATTAGGACGGTTTGTGGTCTAGACTCTTGTAGCAGGAGAATGTGGCCTGCAGCCTTCTAAGATGGGAATTTCTTTTGAAGGCTTATTCTGCCTGTTATTCTAAGTGACTTGGTTTTGGTTTAAGCTTTCGGGTTCTAGAATAGTTATTTCCCACTAGGAAGATTTTGGTCTACACTCTTGTGGGAGTATTCTACTGAAGTGTCTCTTTATTTAAACTGTTTTTGCTATTGGGTCTGCAATTGTCTGCACTTTGAATTTCTAGTACTTCTGCATTTTATAGCAAGAATAGATTCAGGTTTGCTGAATCTAGACTATTTGGTATCATTTGAACACTACAACCAGCTGAAAAATAAGTATTTTTAAAACCTATACTGCACTTTGAGAACAGTATTCTACTGAACTGCTGCTTTATTCAAACTGTTTTTTGCTGTTGTGTCAGTGATGTTATGCACTTTGAATTTCTAGCACTTCTGCATTTTATAGCATAGGCTAAATTCAGACTCTAGACTGTTTGGTATCACTTGAGCACTAAAACCAGCTCTTTACTGAGATACTGAAATATCTGAAGCATGTACTGCGTCCAACTAACTGTAAGTGCCTCTTTTTGCTCTTTTATTGCACTTTTAATTTGTATATGCATTCTGTTTGAATTCTCTGATTTTTTTTTGCCACATTTTACTGTATACTGTACTAGTTCAGCTGTAGCATAGCCCATTTCCAGGTTTGCTGTTTCTGGGTCTGTTTTGTAACTTCTGTGCATCAAATTCAAGCCATCTTTGTTGGAGAAGGCCCTTCTGCACCTTGTGGGAGGAGAGTGATGTCTGAATCCCCGTCAGTCAAGGCTGATTGGACTAGAGCTCAGAAACAGTGTCCTTATTGGCTAGTTTCAGTTAAAAGGGTTATTTCTTGTTTTATTTAAGCCCTGCATTTGTGCTTGTCTGCATGTAGCACACCATCATGCATTGCTGAGTGGCAGTGGTTACTGTTGGTGCCTGTAGAAGCAAACATTTTGCTTGTTAAATTTGCCCTTAGCACTTTGCTTGTGGTCCTCCACAGGCTTTTCGCAGCCCTGCTCTATTGTCAACTGGAACACTATGCCTAGCCTCAGAGGTACCAACACACCTCTCCCCCACTAGCCATACCTAAATGCAACCTCTTTTCCTGACCATAAAACTATACTTAACACTATGGACAGAAAATTTCCAACACTTTCTCCACCTCAATGGCCCTCTTCAAACACAATCTGGACGATTAGATAGTTAACCATAAATTCACCCTAGGGGTTAACCAGTGTCCCTCTTGAACAGGTCCATTAGGTGCTGATCATGGAAATAAGGCTATAGCTTGGCTAGGCTTGTAAGGGCACAAAGGCCATTAGCCTAGTAACGTCCCATGATCTGAATGAAGACACAACACCTGCATAGCATTAAAGAATAGTCATAAAGCACTCGTTTCATCATCATCACCACTAACCCCTTCTTTCCTCATTTTTTATGGGGTTGGGGTGCCACCTCCCTTGACACACTGCTATTCTCCTATCTTCTATGACGCACAATGACTACCTGTCACAGGTCTTCTCTCATACAATTTATCCATCTTTTTGCTGAATGCCCAAATGTCTTATTGCCCTCTTCTCATTTCTGCTCAAATCTGTTTTATTAAATCATCTTCTGTTTTCTTGCACATGTGACTGAACCATCACAATCTGTTTTCCTTGACCTTCTCTGCAGCTTGGGCTACTTTGGGTTCTGTTCTAATGTCCTCATTTCATCATCTGTCCCACAGTGTGTATCTTACTACTCATCCCAGGCACTTCATTCCCATCACCTCAAGCTTCCTCAGCTGCTCTGCCTTTACTACCCAGGTTTGTGTGCCATACAGAAGTACTGTCTCTATACAGTTGTCTGCTTTGCTCTTTCACCTCTCTACTGCCCCATGGGTACTCACAAAATAACTAGCTCCTGTAATTGCCTTCTGCAGACTCCAATTAATTCAGATGTTTCCTTATCTAGACGACCTGTTGCTTCAGGTGTCTTCTCCCAGTGGATTGTTACAGGACCTGTAGATCACAATCTCCCTTCTTCAAAGTGTGGAGTTTGCTATCATCTTCCAAAAGTCCATCCTAACTCCCTCTCAGGATCATGTGCATCTGAGTTGCAGGATGTGGACACTGCCAATGCTGGCCTCTCTTCTGCCTCCAAAGGTTTTGTCACTGACAGCCTTCTTTCAGTCTCTTCTTGCCCTGACTGCCAAGCCAGCCAGGGAATTTCTTTGGGGCGTGAAATTCATGGCCTTTTCTATTCCAATGCTTCCTCTTGCCAGACTGCACATGCAGAAGCTTCAGTGGTATCTTAAGTCAGTTTGGCTGAAGCATCATTACCCTCTGACTTTCAGTGTTCCTCTCCTTTCCTGTCTAAAGAAGGAATTCAAGTGCTGGATTCAACATTTCACTCTCAAGCCAGGCTGGCCCTTTCAGCCTCCAGTCCATTCTCAAGAGCTGTTCACCAATACCTTGGAGATGGGGTGGGAGGCTTCACTTGGTCACCTGAAAGTTCAATGTCTTTGGCATCTCCATCAAAAGTCACACCATATCAACATCAAAGAGATAAGGGCTCCGATTCTGGATCTTCAAGCTTTTCATCCCATGTTCTGTTTGGGCCCCCTGAAGGTGTACACAGACAACAACACAGTCACGTGGTATGTCAACAAGCAGGGGGGCACAAGATCTTACCTCCTCTCCAGGATGGTGCTTCAGGCTTGGGGAGTGGCTCTCACATATCAGTTAACTCTTCAGGCTGTGTACATTCCTTCAGAGCACTATCTTGTGGTAGATGATCTGAGCAGGTCCAAAACACATGCTCACAAATGGATGTTTCACGGAGATGCGTTTCTAGACATTGTCCATCTGTGAGGTATTCCTCAGGTAGATATTTCTGCCTCCCCTCTGAACAGGGAGCTTCCTCTGTTCTGTTCCAGAGTGCCATGGCATCTGGTCTTTAGGACAGATGCCCTATCCTTTCCATGGAAGGGGAGTTTTTTATGCTTTTCCTCCTCTTCCTCTGCTTCCAAGAGTCCTGCAGGAAATTCAGCTGGACTCCCCAAAATCTTACTAATGACTCCCTTTTGGCTGGGACAGCACTTGCTTCCCTCTTAATGCATCTGACCAGGGGACATCATCACAAATTACCTAACAGGTTGGTTCTCCTTACACATGACAAGGGGTCTCTCATCCATCCCCACATGTCCACTCTGCAACTGACATTGTGGGTGATAGAGTTTTGATCCCTTTCAGGCACCTTGTTCCTTTGGACGTGCACAAGGTTTTACAGGAGGCAAGGAAACCCTCAACCGGAAAATTGTATTTTCGGTCTAGTACCATGCTCGTAACCAGGACCCTTTTTCAGTGTGTGTGTGTGTGTGTGTGTGGGGGTCCCTCTGGTCCTCTCTTACTTGTGTGAATTGCTCCAGTCTGGATTGGCCTATTCTTCTGTGAAGGCCTTTTTGTCAGCCATTTCTGTTTGTCTGTCCTTGACTCCTCCTTTGACTTCTCAATTTGAGGTCAAACAAATTTTTAAAGGCATACTGCATATTATGTCTCCAAGAAAACCTGTTCCTCCTCCTTAGGACCTTAATTTTGTTTTAGAAAAATTAAGCCTGCAGATTGTGCTTCTTTGCAACATTGTACTTGGAAGTCTGTTTTGTTGCCGGCTCTTACTTCTACTCTGAGGGTTTCTGAGCTCCAGGCCTGTATGACATTCCTCCTTTTTTGTTATAAAGACAGAGTATCCCTTCATACTAATCCTTTTATGCCTAAGGTGGTGAATGAGTTGTCTTTAAACCAGTTGGTACAACTCCTTTTCTTTTTCCCTTCTCCTCAGGCTGCTACTGAGAGGGTCCTGCATACCTTGGATTTGCATAGGCAGCTCAGATGCTATTTGGATAAAATTACGACTGTTCGTAAGTCTGATCAGATTTTTGTTTCCTTTCATCCCAGGTCTTTGGGTTTGGCTGTTTTTAAGCAAACCATCTCCTCCTGGATATTTAAGCCATTTCTTTTCGTCATTCTTTTCACGGCACATCTCCGCTCCTGTTAGAAGTCATTCTACTCTGGCTGTTGCCTCTTCTGGTGCCTTCTTCAAGGGGCTGGACAGCAATTCCATCCTTGAAGCTGTTACTTGGTCTTTAATGCATACCTTACTAAGCATTATAAGTTGAATATGGTTTCTACGGCCTGAGCAGGTTTTGTTAGAAAATTTTTATGTGGGTTTGTTGAGGGCTCTTCTCAGCCTTTCACCTCCCATTCTGTTTCGTGAGCTTTTTTACCCTGCCTTATTTTAGGAACACTGCAACAGTGATAATAGAAAGACATATTACAGTTGTGTAAAAATCTTTCCATAACAGTAGATGTTTTTCTCTTCACTGTTGCAGTATTTGCTCCCTCCCTCCAATCCCCTCTTTTTATTCTGCATTTTTTTCATTCTGGATGTGCATGGACTCCTTTGCCCTATAACACTTGTTCTGTACTGGGGCAATTAAATACAGGGTAGTTGAATCTGTACATCCGTTTTATGCCTTACGTTCTATGTGGGGATCATAAATGTGACATACAGTGCAAACAAGATATTTTAAATTAATCTACACTGCCCGAGCAAGGGGCTGCCTGGGGTGTGACATCCCTTATTTTAGGAATACTACAACAGTGAGAAGGACATCCACTGTTATGGTAATATTTTACCCAACTGTACTATTTTTAAAATGCGGGCACAGAAAAATGGGATTTTTTGTCACAGAAATTAAAGAAATCCTTTCAGGATTCTTAAGCTGTATTGAATTTTAGAGGTACATCTTCAAACAAAGACACAAGTCTGATGAATTTAAGGAAATAACACCAAGTATCTTCTGAGCTGGACTCACTCACTTGATTCCTCACACTGAATAAGTCAACATTACATAGGGTGAAAAAGTTAATTTCGAAGCATAGACCCTGTATCACAAAAAAGGCGATGTCATACTGAGTAATGGAGGTAGGAACAGCAAATACAGTACAGTTTCTAAAGGACACTATGACTACGGAGTGCAGCTGACACAGGAAAGGGAAGAGGCAGAGTGCTTAACATGGCGAAGAAGATGGTTAATTCCTTTCCAGAAACTTTTAGAAATCTTCTGACCACTGGGTGACTAACATAGGTGTTTATGTTTGCCGTTAAGACTTTTTGCAGAGGTTCCTAAAGTCTTAGTACTGGATTAGGAGAGTGGGTGCAGCCTTTCCAACAATTCTGGGTCTCTGTGCACGGACTGAAATGATTAAACGTTTTTCTGGACTTTACAAAAAGAAACTGCACTGAGATGCATGTAACCACCACTGGTCTTGGAAAACAGTGCAGGTGTCAGCACAGTCTGGTTTACCAGCTTGTAAACACAGCTACCTACGTATGTCCATCCCTTCAGCATTACTAAACCCCATAAAAGGTCTTACTGCAAAAGCACTTCTGTAGCTCCTCCAAACAGTATTTGTAAACATCACATCTGCAGTCCTTCTTACTTCTAATGGGATCCTATTCACAAATCGGCACTGGACCTCATGGAGTGGTGCAAACCCAAAACTATTATTTAACATGCTAAAAGCCAACTGTAAGACGTGTAAATACTTAAAAAACAAAAGCAGTATCCACAATAGAAGGCGCCAACCAGTAATTTTTAAAAAACAGTTGTCCAATTTTATTTCGAACACACACAGATAAACATAAACGCCTTCACCATACATCCATTTGCGTTTTCGTCATGAAAATGACTTCATCAGATAACCAGCATACCCTAACGCATTTAATTTATACTTAAGTACATCATTTTCCACCAATAAAAATTCACCTTTAATTAATTAATTAAATATCTTATTATATAAACCTTTTTTATAAAAATATATGTATATATGTATAAAATCCATTTCAATTAAATATTGTTAAATATACTAAATGTATTTTATTAAATATAATGTTGTAAACATATTCAATTTAAAAACAATCATTAATTAAAACGTCTATTAAAATTAAAACATTTAAAACCATTAATATTACTTGAAGGGAAATAGTGTATCTCATACCCATGAATTTAATAACACAGTGCCCTCTCCTGACCAAACATGTTTATTACATTCAAAGTTTTGCAGCTCTCATTTTTAGTAGAGGTACTATGGAAATACAATCATTCAAACCCAGTGTTTTGTCAGCTTCTAAAGTGATCTGCCACCACAGTTCTCTAAATTAAATTTTTTCTTCCCATAATCCCCCTCTATTATCACTTTTAACCTGTTCTACAACTAAGAATTTGTACTTGTAGTCAGGACAAACTTTGGTGTGCTTAAACAAAGCATCACTTTCTTTCCCTACTGAGATGTCATAAACATGTTCGTAAATCCTTCTTTTTAATTTCCTTTCAGTCTTTCCTATATAAAACGAACCACATTTTTCACAAATAGCTATATATATTAAACCTTTAGATTCACAGTTGTAAAATTCTCCACTGTTTACGTATCTACCTCTGCTTTCTAAAAGTATTCAATCATTGTTAATAATATATGGACACTGGGTACAATGCCCACATTTGTATGTACCTATTCTGTTTCTCTCTTTTTTTTTTTTTTTTTTTTTGTGTAAATACTTAAGTGTTGAGAGGCATCCCTCCTGTAATTCACTGCCTGCACTGAGTATAACAATGTCACACCTCCACCCATGCAAATACAACATCATTGCACTACGAAAATAAAACTGTTGTATGTTGATGGTTTCAAAAAAATCACTATGCAGGTCTCCTATAACTCTTAAGGCAATAAATAAACAGATTAATTAAGTAATTAATTAAAACTAGGCATCAGCATAAACCCCTTATTACACCTACTCCACATCACCACCAACATGTCACCCACAGCAAACTGCTACAAAGTCTGGTAGGGATAATTGAGCTATTGGAGATGCCCTAGTTATTGGGAGACTAGACTGTTAGGCACAGAGAATCCACACTCACCAGGCTGCACAAGGACAGGGTGACAGTCAGCTGTCTCCCAAGAGCCAAAATAGTTGACATAACTAGGACACTCGACACCATCTCCTCAGGCAAGTATGGCTATAACATGTCTGAAATTCATATGGGGAGGGGATAAATGACATGTCATGCAAATCCCTCAAGACAACGCAGAAGGGCATTGTTTATGCAGATCTCTATGGACATTACAGTTTGATAATACCTCCAGCCTCAAACTGGATTACATTAAAGTCACTTAAGGTACAGGACTACCAACTGGTAGACCTGGGTTCAAACCCTGGTTGGGGCACATGTCTCTCCAGTTGAGAGGCATGTGATCAAGTTGATGTGGCAATATTATAAGAAATTAAGACCATGTAAATTTCTGCTAAATTTCAAGAATGTGGAAGGGGCTGCTTTTTCATCAGTTTAATTCAGTCTTTTATGAATGGTACTTCTGCTGGTGCGCAGTGTTTTGAGATGGAGGTTTTGGATCCCTTCTGAGAGGGAGGGGAGGGGAGGTGCAGGATCAGAAAATATGAATTTCATCAGGATGTTTGGGTTTTGTTTCCTGTGTGGTCTGAATGAAGATGCACCCAAATCTATATTTTTGAAGCACTACCTTAAGTGGGTCTGTGAGCTTTTCGTCGTGTGTGTGGTTTGGGGGGGGGTTATATGCTGTCCCCAGTCAGCATACTGATCTAATTCAGTGTCAATGTCGCGTGAAAGCTCAGTGGACTCTTTAAAGTGGAATTGTGGCTAAGCGACCTACGGATGGAATGACAAGTGGAAGATGCTGTGACTGTACCTTTTTGTTCTAGTATTACTTGCAAGAAGCAGCTTAGACATTTTAATTTAATAGTTTATTTACCATTTGTTAATTGTGTAAGTATGCTGATCAAAGGAACATTTTCACGTATGACCTGGGCCTTTTGGCAACTGTAAGAACCAAGAAAAGGATTGCCTCAAATAAAGATGGTCTGTACTTGTAATCACATGAGTATTCTGACTTTGTGTATAGTCTTACTTTCCTTGTCACATAAATATAGTGTAGGCAACATAGTACAAGTATATACCTATACACGTTACAAATTGGCTGTCCTTGATCTGAATGGATCTACAGTTTTGTAGGCATAATTACTGAGCTTAGTTTGGAAAATACATTTTTTTTAATCAGGTTTTTGAAAGCAGTCTTGACTTGTTTCATTGTCTGATGCTCTTTTAAATGTGAACGTTTTCTAAAGTAATTTCCTGGTTTAATTTCTCCAGTGATTTAGGTTTCCAGTACCTTTAAGGGAATAGACCCCATTCCCAAGGCAGGGTGTGATCAGAGTTCATGAAGTTAGCATTGTTTAGTCTTTGGTGTTGCCCAAGAGTGCTTTTCTTAGCACCTGTTATGTACCTGGAATTTCTTCCTTCTGTAATTCATATCGGGTTGCATGTGTTAGGAGCATATCAGTGTATGACTGTTAATATTTTTGTTAGACCTGTTGCTCCTACTACCATTGGAACTGTCTGGATATCTTTCTTCCAGGCGGTCTTCCTGGATTTGTCTGAGATGTTCCAAATAGTAGGTGCTATTTTTGTGAAGGTTTTTTTTCTGTGACTGCTATAGAAAATGTAGGTCTGTGTAATGTACTAATGTGTGGAAACAAGTAGACTGACCCACAAAGTCACATAAGTTAATTTGACTCAAATAATTAAAATTGGATTAAGCACCCTGGAGAATATTAGGGTCCAAACACTCTCATACTGGGTGATTTCAACTACCCCTCCATTAACTGGGAAAACTACTCGTGTACCAATACACTTGCCCAATGCTTTCTGGAACTCATTAATTCCAATGCCCTGGACCAGCTCGTTCTTACCCCCACTAGAGGTAGCAACATGCCTGATCTGGTCATTACTAACATGGGTGACCGTTGCTCTACACCAATAGTCAACTCCTCCCTGGTTAGATCCAATCACAAGCTAATCACCTTGGAAATCCACCCCTCCCCCAACAAAGGTAACCACCATGAAAAACTTCAAAGCTAACTTTGGGCTACTAAAAACAGAGGTGGCTAACGTCACGGCACCCATGCAAATGGAGAATAGTTGCATGACCACCAAATCATACACCAATGCACTGTGCGAACACATGCACAAATGCATGGATCTCACCATACCCAATAGAACCAAGATGCTCTCCTCAAAAAAAAAGAAGCCGATCTGGTGGTCCGCTGCCATAAACAAATGGATGCGGAATAAGGTGAAGTCCCAAGACTGGAAAAACTCCATTATCAGCCTCAACAGAAGGTTGAGATCCCTCATCAAATCCTCTAAAGCTAGCAGAAGTGCAACAGATAGTAAAGACAACCACAAGGCCTTCTATAGTTATGTAAAGAATCTCCATGGCAATACCCAGATTTGCTCAGAGCTACTGCACAGTGGTACCTCTTATACCGAGCCAAGAGATATTGCAAATATACTGGTGGACAGATTCAATGCTAATTTTACCCCCCCCCCCCCAAAGGACCAATCATAATACCAGAAGATTGCCAGGCACCCAGTATTACTGCTGCACAGGTTAAACCAGCACTGTCCAAGTCCAAGAATACAGCTTCTATGGGACCTGACAGTATCCCTGGCTGTGTTCTACATGAACTACAGAGTGAACTGGCACCTCACAGCTGTGCCCTGTTCAATCACAGCCTCATCTCAGGCATTGTCCCTACTGAATGGCGCACTGTTACAGTCATTCCTCTCCACAAAGGAGGCGAGACTACAGACTCTGTGAACTATCGCCTCATTAGCCTGACGAGTCTGATATACAAAGCTATGGAACGCATCATCATGGACCTAATAAACAAGGATATAGGGAAACTCCAAGCTCTGGATCCTACACAGTTTGGTTTTGTGAAGGGTAAATCATGCCTGCTCAACTTGGTTGACTTCTTTGAGTCAGTCACCAGAGCTGTGGATGAAGGTAAGGTGGTTCATACAGCCTACCTTGATCTGGCCAAGGCCTTTGATACCATTCCCCACTCAGGAATCATAGAAAAACAAGCTAGGCATAAACCCCTATATCACTAGGTGGGTTGCAAACTGGCTGACTCCAAGTCAGACTGCCAACCAGTCACGAGTGGAGTCCCACAGGGTTCGGTCCTGGGTCTTCTCCTGTTTGGTATTTACTTCTTTGAAGTCCAGGCCAACACGAAGGGACTCTGGCTGACAAAGTTCGCTGATAATTCCAAGCTGAAAGCTATTATTAACTCCCCAAGTGATGATGACATCCATCCTACAGAAAGGCCTCAATGAGACCAACGACTGGTGTCAAAACCATGGCCTTAAGCTCAATACCAAAAAATGTGTCTTCATCCCCTTTGAGAAAAACCCAGTTCCTTTGAATTACCACATTGATGGTAGTCCACTGAACACAGAAGGTGTTATGAGAGATCTGGGAACACAGTTTGACAGCAACCTCTCTTTTGACCACCATGTTAACTCTGTGGACAGAAAGTCCTTCTATGCGGCACATCTCATTGCTACGGGTTTTGCATCCAGAAAGAAAGAGGTCATTATCTCCCTCTACTTTTCCCTCATTAGAACAATCATCGAGTTCAATGCCCCATTTGGCATGTACCTCACTAGACACCTGCAACAACTGGAGAGGCCACAAAAGTATCTCACAAAGAGGATCCAAGGCCTTAAACACTTGGCCTATATAGACAGACTCACAAAACTCCAACTATTCTCTGTCTCATATTACGTACTTAGAGGTGATCTCTGCTTGACTTACAAAGCCATGTCTGACCCAGCTGTGTTAGAAATGCTACATCTAAAGAAATCCCAATCCCTCCACAACATATGTTCCAGAGACCTCAACCTCATTACCACAACCAACAGAAAATGCTGGGTGGACAGTTTCCTCACCCAGAAACTGCCCATGGTCTGGAACAGACTTCCCATACATGTCACATAGAGCACCTCGCTGTCCCTCTTCAAGAGAAATCTTGATGAGTGGATGGGTAATAGAAAGTTCACCCTGGGGATCACTCCAGTGGCTCTACTCGACAGAGGCACTGGGAACTAAGGTCGGGTGACACCATGCCAGGGTAATCCTACGGGCTAGGCTTGTAAAGGCTCCAGGGCCATTAGCCTAGTACACACCTATGAAATGGGCAGTAGCAGAAGTAACTGTGTGGAACAAAATGCATTGCAATCTATTTCTGTAATACATGCTACTAAAACCCTACGAGGTCTACCCATGGAGTCGCCACAAGTTGATTTTGACTCAGGGGGTAATTGCTTCCAATACAAGGATGCTTAACAATAAACTTCCTGACCTTGAGGCACCTCTGCATTTGGAACACGTCCCTGTATGTGCTCTCATGGCTGAAGTCCCAGCAATCATTCTGTGTCTAAGTTTTTATGCCCACCACATCTTCAAATCCACCTGAAATGGTGGTGCAGTGCCAGTGTATATCACAGGAAATATCTCTTTAAAACAAATACCCATAGACCCCACCCAGTGGGCTTAATGAACTACAGGTCATCTCAGCGAAATCTATTTTCCAACTCCTAGCCATTATCACTCAATCTCTGTGGTTCCAGATGACCAAGATAAATGCTTGGCATTCATACAGGACATCTCTACACGCAATGCCTTTTTAACCCTTGAAGACTTGGGTGTGATCAGCATTTACTTATTTATTTAATTTTATTTTTGTTTACCAGGAAAGTCTGACTGGGAACAAAGCCCATTTGCAGAGGAGGTCTGGAAAGAAAAGCTCCACAACAGTTTACAGCAAAACACAATGAATAGACATTCATATTATACTGACATATATTGTACAAATAAAATAGTTTATAAAAATTGTGCAGGAATTTATACACTATGTAGCTGTAGAGTTTTACATGAGTAGATTATTCATAGCCAGTCTTAATGAGATTTACACTAAGAGGAATAGTTATAGTTAGGATTAGATTGTACCATCTGAGGTTATGTAGGTTGAAGGGTGCGTTGTCTGAAAAAGCAGAAGGGTCAGTGCGTTATTATACTTGAGTTACATTTCAGTAAATGTAGCTACTTATTACAGTTGGGTTATGCAGAGAATGGATTGCAAAGGTGTGGGGTGGGGGGTATAATTATTATGGTGGGGTCTGGGCTGGAAAAAGGGAAGAAAGAAGGTTTTAGTCTCTACGTTAATGAGGGGACGGGGAAGGGAGAATACGTAATGTTATGTGTAAGAGAATGGAGGTTTAATTATGTAGGTTTGATACTATTAGTAAGAATATTTATGTAGAAAAGTAAGAGAAATGGAAGGTAGGAAAGGGAAAAGTTGCAGGATTCAGACTGGGTAAACAAAAATGTCCTGTATCTGTTTGTCTACAAAATGAACAAAGTTATAAAAACTTACTCAGTACTTAAGAAACAGGTTCCTGACAGCTTCCCTTCGGTGGTCGATCCTTCATTAGTAAAGTTTAACCATAACCTGTTTACCTTTACCCTTAAAACTTCCACTCTCTCGGTTACAAACAAAATCACTTTAAAGCCTTCAAAAAGATCAACATGCAAACAACTGTATAATGAAAAATCTAGATTTATCCATAGCATCTCCTCAGCAGACACCAGTTATACAGCTAGTTACACATAATGTATCCATGGCACCTCCTCAGTAGACACCAGTTATACAGCTAGTTACACATAATGTATCCAAGGCACCTCCTCCATAGACACCAGTTATACAGCTAGTTACACATAATGTATCCATGGCACCTCCTCAGTAGACACCGGTTATACAGCTAGTTACACGTAATGTATCCATGGTATCTCTGCAGTAGACACCAGTTATACAGCTAGTTACACATAATGCATCCATGGCATCTTCTCAGTAGACACCAGTTATACAGCTAGTTACACATAATGCATCCATGGCATCTTCTCAGTAGACACCAGTTATACAGCTAGTTACATGTAATATATCCATGGCATCTTCTCAGTAGACACCAGTTATACAACTAGTTACACATAATGTATCCATGGTATGTCCTCAGTAGACACCAGTTATACAGCTAGTTACACATAATGTATCCATGGCATCTCCTCAGTAGACACCAGTTATACAGCTAGTTACACATAATGTATCCATGGTATGTCCTCAGTAGACACAGGTTATACAGCTAGTTACACATAATGTATCCATGGTATCTCCTCAGTAGACACCAGTTATGCAGCTTGTTACAGTTAATGTATCCATGGCATCTCCACAGCAGGCACCAGTTATACAGCTAGTTACACATAATGCATCCATGGCATCTTCTCAGTAGACACCAGTTATACAGCTAGTTACACATAATGTATCCATGGCATCTCCTCAGTAGACACCAGTTATGCAGCTAGTTACACATAATGTATCCATGGCATCTCCTCAGTAGACACTAGCTATACAGCTAGTTATACACGTGATTTTTATAGATTCTACTAAAAGTGCTTACATGCTAGTAAACAGCACAGTTCCTCGCTACCACTTGCACTAAATGGCAAGTGCCCTAACTCCACAAGTCCAATGCTAGTTCATTACTATCTCTAACATCACCTGACCCCACAGCCCTACCAGAACCCTAACCCTAAAATTCCCACAGGGTCCTTAGTGCCAACCATAGCACTCACCCCCCTAAAGCCCCAGATCACTCCTTAACCCTAAAATTCTTCTTCCTAATCCTAAAATCCCCTCCTATTCCCTAAAATTTCCTTCCCACTCCCTAACCGTAAAACTGCCCTCCCGCTCCCTAGATCCAAATTCTCCAATTGCTCTTTAACCATAAACTACCCTTCCACTCCCTAGCTTTAAGATTCCCATTCCCTAAACCTAAATCCAAGACCCAAGCAATACCCAAAACCCTCCATTACACTTGCCTCCCTCCCACTCTCTCCCAGCCCTTACTTCTGCACTAACCTTGCCAAACTCTGCTACTGTGTTTGGGCAACATGTCGCAGCTCCACTCTCTCTCTCTGTACAGCTGCCATATCTTGCCAGAACACATACTAGAATTCAAGCATGAGTAACTGGCTGTGCGAGCTACAAAATGACAGAGTCCCAGGCTGAGATATAGGGGTCTTTGAGCCCCTAGGACTCAGTCGCTTACAGCAGACCCATTTTTATGGCCATTTGGATAGGTATAGTGACCTAGCAGACCCTTCTAAAGCAAAGTGTTGTGGTCAATACAAAAATAAACCATCCTGTTGTTCTACCAACATATATACTGTATAATAGAATGAAGAAACTCCTTAAAGTGCTTTTTATGGCTAGAAACCCACATTATCAAAACAGTATTAAAAACCTCATAAGGACACTGAAAGCAACTCTAAAGACCAGCAAAGCATCACACAAATTAAGACTAGCAGCTGAAGTAAAGGATAATTGCAATTCCTTCTTCAGTTACATCAGAAAACTAAGAAATAACCTTCAAGTCTGCTGTGAGCTTCTCCACAATGGTATCTCCCACTCAAACCCAAAGGATACTGTAAATGTACTGGTTAGCAAGTCTGCAGCAACTTTCTCCCCAGAAAACTACCATCCCATTTCACACCTTTTCTGAGTCATTTCCTTCTCCTCCTGTTAACACTAAGGAACATTCTCTTAAAAAATACTCTCAAAAACCAAGAGCATCTTCTCCAAAGGCACAGACCACATTCCTGGTTGCCTAATAAACATTGCTAAATTTGCACTCAATCTCTACTTGAAACTCTTTAACCTTACTTCTGCCATAAGCTATGTGTCTGAATCCTAGCACACTGATATATTTATTTATTTGCATTTGTTTTTTTGGGATAGTCCACTGGGCCTTAGTGAGCCATTTTCAGTGGAGGCCTGGGGAAAAAAGCTCCACAATCAAATGTACAGTATGCAAAATACAACATAGTAAATGTGGTACACAACACAACCAATTCCACATATTACAAGCTACATAGATATGCTCAATTTGCAGTATGGAACTGACTGAATAGGTGAGAAATTGTTGCACATTATTAGATTACAACATAGATGATAGAGTGGTTGTACATTTATGACAGGACAAGATTGGCTATTAAGTTGGATATTAAGTTATTCCTAATAACAGCATAGTGTAAATAATTGATCCTTGTAAAGTTATCAACTTGAAGGAATGGTATAACAGATATAGTGGGTAGTGTTAGAATTACAGCTGCCTAAGAAAGTAGGAGGAGGAAGACATAATGTTTTTCAATAAAGGAGGACCCAACATGGTCCCAGGGAACTATGGACTGACCATGGTCCCAGGGAACTATGGACTGACCATGGTCCCAGGGGAACTATGGACTGACCATGGTCCCAGGGGAACTATGGACTGACCATGGTCCCAGGGAACTATGGACTGACCATGGTCCCAGGGAACTAAGGACTGACCATGGTCCCAGGGAACTAAGGACTGACCATGGTCCCAGGGAACTATGGACTCACAATGATCCCAGGGAACTATGGACTCACAATGGTCCCAGGGAACTATGGACTCACCATGGTCCCAGGGAACTATGGACTCACCATGGTCCCAGGGAACTATGGACTCACCATGGTCCCAGGGAACTATGGACTCACCATGGTCCTAGGGAACTATGGATTCACCATGGTCCCAGGGAACTATGGATTCACCATGGTCCCAGGGAACTATGGACCTATCAGCTTTATGAGTCTTACCAGTAAAGCCATGGAGTGTATTATACAGGAGGCCTCACCATGGTCCCAAGGAACTATGGATCTATCAGCTTTATGAGTCTTACCAGTAAAGCCACAGAGTGTGTCATTACAAAGGAGGACTCACCATGGTCGCAGGGAACTATGGACCCATCAGCTTTATGAGAGTGTGTCATTATAAAGGAGGACTCACCATGATCCCAGGGATCTATGGACGTATCAGCTTTATGAGTCTTTCAAGTAAAGCCACGGAGTGCGTCATTATAAAGGAGGACTCACCATGGTCCTAGGGAACTATGGACCTATCAGCTTTATGAGCCTTATCAGTAAAACCATGGAGTGTGTCATTATAAAGGAGGACTCACCATGGTCCCAGTGATCTATGGACCTATCAGCTTTATGAGTCTTACCAGTAAATCCTTGGAGTGTGCCATTATAAAGGAGGACTCACCATGGCCCCTGGGAACTATGGACCTATCAGCTTTATGAGTCTTACCAGTAAAGCCATGGAGTGTATTATACAGGAGGCCTCACCATGATCCCAGGGAACTATGGACCTATCAGCTTTATGAGTCTTACCAGTAAAGCCATGGAGTGTGTCATTATTGACATCTTAAATCATAGCATTAGAAACCTGATTAAGGTAGACCCATTACAATTCAGCTTTATATACGACAGGTCCTGCCTGCTGAATCTTGACCACTTGAGTCGTCATCATCATCATCACATTCATCAACCCCCTTTTTCCCATTTTCGACATGGGGTTGGGGTGTCATATTAAATGCAGTCATCTCACTCAATTCAATGACACACTTCTGCCTTCTTTGACACTCATGCCTGACTGTCGTAGATCTTTTCTCACACACAGTCCATCCACCTCTTTGCTGGACGTCCTCGCCTCCTCTTGCCTTCTTCCTATCTGTCCCAAATCATCTTCACCAGATTGCCTTCTGCTTTTCTGCACACATGCCTGAACCACAGTAATCTGTTCTCTTTGACTTTTCTGCAATTGGAGCTTCTTTGGCTTCTGCTCTGATGTCCTCATTTCTTCATCTATCCCACGGTGTGCATCCTACCACCCATATCAGGCACTTCATTTCCATCACTTCTAGCTTCTTCATACTGCGCAGGTTTCTGTACCATACCGCAGTACTGGTAGCACAACTGTTTTGTACACCTTACTTTTCAGCTTCTTTCACATTCTTCTATCATACACTACACCTGACAGTCTATGCCAAATGGATCTAGCCCCTCAGATTCTAGCTCTGACCTCTTGATCCAGACGTCCCCTTTCCTCAACCACCCCTCCCAGATGCTTGAAGCTGTTAACCTGTTCCACTACTTCCCTTCTATCTCAATTCTCACCTTCTTCTGATTTCACCAACTTGCTGCCATTACCACAGTCTTATCTATAGTTTCATCCCATGTGCCCTCAGTTTTACATCCAATTCCAGTATCCTTTGTAGAAGTTCTTGCTCAGAATCTGCCTGCAATGCCACATTGTCTGCATACAGTAACTTTACGGATCTTCCCCCTCTGACCTATTTGCTAATGCAATCCATCACCAGTATGAACAGCAGTGGGCTCAGATATGAACCCTGATGCACACCCACTCCCACTGGGGACATCTCTGTGAGACCAAACACTGTTTGTACTTGACTCATTGCATCCAATTCTACCAATGTTTTAGGAAGCTTTCTTGGGACCTTGTCTTATACTTTGTCCAAATCTAGGAATGCCCAGTTGGAGTCTTTCTCATGTCTAGCTTCTTCTCAACTATCGGTCTCACTAGAAACATTGGGTCAGTAGTGCTGCATCCTGATTGCTCATCTCTCATCTTTATTTTCTTCTACTCTGCATATACATTTATCAGACACCCTCTCCAAAACGTTCATGCAGGGTGACAGGGGTTTGATACCTCTATACTGCCCACAGTTGTGGTTGTCCTCTTTGTTCTTGTACACTGGCACTAGTATTCTTATTCTATCTGGGATACGCCTTTCTCTCCACACTGCTATAAGTACCCTCAGGACCCATTTTCCCCAGCAACTTTATCATATCTGCTGTGACCTCATCTGAGCCTGCTGCTTTCCCTGCTGCATTTTCCTTTCTGCTGTTCTTACTTTTTCTAGGAGGAGCTCCTCTTCTTCTCTCACCATAGGTTGTTTCTGGCATAGTACAGCTTCTGTTGGGTTTTCTTCATGAGACCATTTGGCATAATGGTTAAGGTCTTTGCCTCCCATGCACAAAGTACAAGGTTCGATCTTGACCTTCGGCCAATGCCTGTTTGGAGTTTGCATGTTCTCCCCCAGTCTCTGTAGGCTTCTCCCACCTCCAAAAAAATGATGAGTGTTTCCATCTCAATCTAACTAATGAATGGAGCTGTGGGCTGCATGCAGAGTCTGCATGGTGATAGAGGGAATAGCTGTACAGACCAACCGCTTTGGGTATCAACTATGGTGCACAGTATCCTCAAGACAGGAGAACACAGATCGTAGACTGTGTGATGTGGCAGGGCTAGCAAATCAATGGTGCAAAATATGTCTCTAGGTGATTCCATCGTGACCACTTGAGTGTCCTACTTAATGAAGCTGATGACAGTGGTTAGATCTTGCTTGATGCCGACCTTCATCTGGCCAAGGCATTTGTTATCATATCACATGATGGAATTGTTTACAGGTTGATGGCCTTATACATAAATCCTTATGACATAGGATGGGATAGCCAACTGGCATAAGGACAAAACATATACACACACTGTCTGAATGGATGAAGCCTCCTAAGGCAGACAAAAAGTGACCAGTGATGTCCTGCAGGGATAAGTGCTGGGCCCTCTTCTGTTTGGCATCCATTTTTAAGACTTTCAAACTGACAGCTGTTATCTGTGTTTAAAAAAGTTTGCTGATGACTGTAAGCCAGGTGTGGTTGTTAAATTCCCGTTGGATACCTAAATCCTTCAAAACAAAGGAACTAAAGCCAATCCCTAGTGCACAGAGAAAGGGCTCAGACAAATCCCTAATAATGTAGCATCATCCACTCTAGGCAGCTGAAACACTCTGCATCCTACTCCACTGGTTCATAGGTTGGTACTAGACTATCAGCCCTAAGCTCTATGCAAGCCTAGCCATAACAATTCCCTGGACATTTTTTCTCACAATATTTATTTCTCTGGGCCCCTGTCTAGCAGGGTGACTGACATGATCCCCGGGGTGAATTTCCTATCTCTCATCCAATCATTAAGGTTCCTTTTGAAGAGGGCCAATGAGGTGCTCTGCTTGACATGTATGGGCAGTCTATTCCAGGGTATGGGGAGTCTCTGGGTCAGGAACCTATCCCTCCAGCATGTTTTGTTCATTGTGATGATAAGGTTTAGATCCCTGGAGCGTATGGCTCTGAGGGATTGGGATTTCTTTAAGTGGAGCATGTCCAACAGCTCAGGGTTTGACATGGCCTTGTATGTTAAGCAGAGATCGCCTCTGAGTAGACGATATGCCACAGAGTATAGCTGGAGTTTTTTTAGATGGTCAGCATAGGCATCTGCTTTAGGCCTGTTATTCTTTTAGTGAGGAATTTCTGTGGCCTTTCCAGCTGTTGCAGATGTCTTGTGAGGTACATACCAAATGGGGCATTATACTCTATAATGGGTCTAATGTGGGATGAGTACAGTGGGACAATGACCTCTTTTTTCTGGATGAAAAGCCCTTTGTGATGAGGTGTGCCACGTAGAAGGATTGCCTGACTGTTGTGGCAATGTGGTTATGGAAAGTGAGACCACTGTCCACTTGTGTCCTTAAGTCTTTCATCACACTTTCGATGTTTAGTGTCCTGCCACCTATGTGGTAGTTCATGGGTACATTTTTTTCCAAAGGGTGTGACTATACATTTCTTGGCATTAAGCTTGAGCCCACGGCTCTGGCACCAGGCATCTGTTTCTGTAAGGCCCTTTTGTAGAATATCCACATCATTTGGGGATTCAATAATGGCTCCCAGTTTGCAGTCATCTGCAAACTTTGTTAGCCAGAGTCCCTTAGTGTTGGCCTGTACTTCAGAGAAGTAGATGCCAAACAAGAGTGGTCCCAGGACTGAACCCTGAGGTACTCCACTTGTCACTTGTCTGGAGCTGGATTTGGAGTCGGCTACTTTTACAGTCTAGGTTCTGTCAGTAAGCCAGTTGGCGACCCATCAAGTGATGTAGGGATTTATGTCTAGCTTAGTAAGTTTATCTATGAGTCCAGAGTGGGGGATGGTGTCGAAGGCCTTGGCAAGGTCCAGATAGGCTGTGTGGACCTCCATACCCTCGTCCACAGCTCTGAAGTCAATCAGATTCAGGAGACAAGATCGGCCCTTCACAAACCCAAACTAGGTGGGGTCCAGTGTCTGGAGGTTGCCAATGTCTTTGTTTATAAGTTCCATGATAATGCGTTCCATGCCCTTGCAGATCAGGCTTGTCAGACTGATGGGATGGTAGTTCCCAGGATCCAAGGTAGATCCTCCCTTGTGAAGCGGGATAACTGTAGCTGTGAGCCACTCAGTGGACACGAAGTCTGAAGTGAGGCTATGACTAAACATGACACTTAGGTGGGGTGCCAGTTCATTTTGTAGTTCATGCAGTACACAGTCTGGGATGTCCTCTGCTCCCATGGATGCTGTATTCTTAGCTTTGGAGAGTGCTGTTTCTACCTGTGTGGCTGTGATTATCGGAATTTGGCAATCTTTTGGTATTGAGATGGGCCCTTTAGGGGGTGAGAGGGGAGTGAAGTTAGCACTAAATCGATCTGCTAGGATATTGGCAATATCCTTGGGATCAGTATATTTAATGCCATTCTGTTGTAGTTCAGAGCAGATCTGAGCATTGCCATTTAGATTCTTGACATAACTATAGAATGCCTTGTGGTTGTCTTTGGAATCTTTGGCAATTTTATTTTCGTAACTAGCTTTTGAGGATTTTATGAGGGATCTCAGCTTCTTACTGAGGCTGGTGAGGGAGTTTTTTGCATCCTGGGATTTTCCTCTTTTCTGCAACAGTTTCTTCCTTCTGTTGTATAGTTTGTTTATAGCAGGGGACCACCAGATTGGCTTCCTTTTTTTTGAAAAGAGCATCTTGGTTCTATTTGGGATGGCATGATTCATGCATGAGTGGATGTGCTCGTACAGTGCCTTAGTGTAGGACTTCCAGATCCCGTCTGCGTGGGTGTTGTGAAGTTTGTCACTTCTGACTTCAGTAGCATGAAGTTGGCTTTGGAGAAAATACAACTTTACCATATGAATCAGTGATCTGGGCACAGGGGTGATGATTCTCAAAGGACAGGACAAGTGTTGACTCTACATTTCACAACAACTTACCAATGTCATGTCTCTAAAACTAAGGAAGTGCCTCTGTATGCTGCCCTAGTCAGACCAATTACTGAATATAATGCACCCTCAGTGTGTATCTGGCTAGACATTGTTAAAAAAACATGAAAAGCCAGTTGTTATTAACAAAAAGGATTTGTGGTCTCAAAAACCTTAGCTGACAGAATAGTCTGGAGTCCTTATCACTGTACTCCGTGTAGTACAACCGTTTGAGGACAGACCTGTGCCCAGCTTACTGTGTCATTAGAGATCCAGTTGTTCACTTTCTCAACAAGTCAAATTGTGTTGCAAACACTAGATTAAGCAATCTCAACCTTCATCAAGAAATAAATAAAACTAGCAAGCACAACAGCTTGTAGTAATTGGTTGTTTTGGACCATTTCTAGCTCTTTTGAAGTTCCCTGTTTAAAATCCACGTTTGCACGACTTTGCGTGGTTGTGCGCATAGCGCAGCGCCAGTTAAACAAGGTTAAACTTTTTCTGGCTCCGCCAAGTCTGCTCTTCAAATTTTCCCTTAAGAAAGCTCTACTCTTACAATAATCTAGTCTAATCGCTTTATTATAAGCCTAGCACTTGTTCTCAAAACCTCTCTTCTAAGTAAGCACTCACTAACTAAAGTAAGCACTACATCCACCTACCTTCCCTGTGAGTACCCACTTCCCTTAAAGGCACAGCACTCCCTTATAATATTCTAGCATGTTGAGTGGTAGATTGCTGGCATCCTCTCCGGTTCAGCTGGTTAATCTGGGAATCTTGAGACAATGCTACAATTGTCTCATGTACACAGACAACCCTCTCCTCCTCCCAACAAACACAAATACATGTGAGAGATGCAACTATATAGCCAAACTGGAGGCTGAACTCTCTCAACTCAGGACTGGCAAGACCAGACAGGAGGAGAAGGTAACCACACACACACCAAACCCAGTCCCACATAGACCTACCACAACTGCAAACCAAACACATAAAAACACAAAGACATACTCGGAGGCTCTAACAAAAAAACTTACCAAAACAACAGAGGCTCCCAAAGCAGACACCCAAAAATCCACCACCTCAAAACATAACACATGCATCACATACTTCAATAAATCAGTGTGTCAAACAATCACAGCCCATAAGGCCAAACACCATGCCTGATACACTAGTAATAGGTGACTCTATAGTCAGACACACTGACGTTCCTCTTACCAGGCTGAACAAGGAGAGGGTAACGGTGAGCTGCTTATCAGGAGCTAGGATCCGCCACATAACACACACACTCAGGTCACTACAAAGCAAGTACAAATATGACTCCATCATTGTCCATGCTGGCATGAATGACCTGAGACGTACCTCCCTGGACTACATGAAAAGAGACATAGAGGAGCTCTCTGATTATGTAGCCCAGGCTGGTATGACCCTGACCCTGAGCAGCATCTTGCCCTCACCAAGAATGATGCCACAATACAAAGACAAGATGACCAGCTTTAATAATTGGCTCAAATACTGGTGTCATTCTAGGGGGATCCAATGTCTGTCTGCTTGGGATGACATGCTGGACAAGCCATGCTGCTTCACAAGGGACGGCTTGCATCTGTCACCACTGGGCTTCCGGATATTGGCTAAGGCTCTTGCCTCCCCATAGTGCCTTTTTTAGGCAAGGCTCAAAAGACAAACCCACCTCCTTAGAAAACAAAAATGGAAAAAAATTAAGGGTAATGCTGCTCAATGCCAGAAGTCTAAATCTCAAGATGCAGGCTCTCAAAGCACTCCTCAGTATGGAGGACATCGATGTCTGTGCAGTAACTGAAACCTGGTTCAAGGCTCCTGAGAGCACCCCAGCGCTACCAGGCTATACCTCGTATCATGCTTTCCGGCCCCAAAACTCGGGCCAAACCAAAAAGGGAGGGGGAGTGTCCATATTCATCAAGGACACCCACACCTCCAGGTTAGTGGCAACACATGAAGCATTAGAGACCATCCAGGTGCAACTAACCATAGGTAAAACTGCTATACAACTGGTAGCATTTTACAGACCACCCTCCCAATCTCAGGAACCCCATTCAGCCTTCCTGAAGACATTTGTGGATATGAATGTCTCACCAAACACCATCATATTGGGAGACTTCAACTACCCTAACATAGACTGGGTGCATTATTCTAGCCCAAAGGTTCCTGGAATTCATAAACTCAAATGCAATGGAACAACTAGTCACCTCTCCCACAAGGGGAGATAATATACTAGACCTGATCATCACAAACATGGGGACAAAGTGCTCCACACCGGAAGTATACCCTTCACTAGTGAGATCTGACCACAAACTAATCACCCTGGATATACATATCCCACCTCCACCCACAACACAAAAGACTACAGTGAAACACTTCTCAAAAGCCTACTTTACACTTCTTAAAACTGAGATGGTATCCTTTAAGCCCACTGGGACAGTGGAAACCACATCCCACAATGCAGAATCCTTCACAAATGCTTTCTATGGACATCTCCAAGAATGCATGGATCATGCAATCCCAAATAAAACCAAGACCCTCTCCACCAAGGGCAGGCATCCTGTCTGGTGGACCCCAGCCATAAACAAATTGTATAACAAAAGAAGGAAGCTACTGCACGACAGAGCAAAATCCCATAAAGAGAAGGCATCTCTGATCAACACTAGTAGAAAGCTGCGTTCTCTCATAAAAACATCCAAGGCCAACTTTGAGAGAAAAATCGATATGGGCATTAAAGATAACCACAAGGCCTTCTTCAGCTATGTTAGAAACCTGGGTGGAAACCCTCAGATATGTTCAAAGTTAGTTCACAATGACAAAAAATACACTGAACCCACAGATATTGCCAACATTCTGACAGACAGGTTCAGTGCAAATTTCTCCCCTCCCTCACCCCCAAAAGAAGAAATACTTACCCCAGCTGAATGTAACCTCCCTGTCATCTCAGATGTCCAGGTGAGAACCGCCCTCAGCAAAGCTAAAAACACAGCATCAATGGGACCTGACGGTATCCTGGGTTGCGTGCTACGTGAACTCCAAGAGGAACTAAACCTGCACATAAAAATGCTATTTAACCTTAGCCTTACTACAGGATATGTACCTGAAAACTGGCGTACAGCAACAGTATTCCCACTCCACAAAGGAGGCACCTCTACTGACCCTGGTAACTACCGCCCCATAAGCTTAACCAGCCTGGTCTGCAAAGCTATGGAAAGAATCATTATGGAACTAATAAACAGACATTGGGGACTTACAGACACTTGATCCCACCCAGTTCAACTTTGTAAAAGACAGATCCTGCCTTTTAAACCTGGTTGACTTTTTCAAAACAGTCACTAGAGCCAGTGACGAGGGCAAAGCAGTCCATACAGCCTACCTGGACTTGGCTAATGCTTTCGACACAATACCCCACTCTGGCATCGTAGACAAGCTCAACAGTTTAAATGTAAATCCATATGTCACAAGATGGGTGGCAAACTGGCTAAAGGATAGAACCCATAAAGTCAAAATCGCTGGACCCATGTCAGACTCAAAGCCAGTGGCAAGTGGTGTCCCACAGGGCTCTGTCCTGGGACCCCTCTTGTTCGGCATTTACTTCTCAGATGTGAAAGCAAACATGGGAGGGTTGTGGCTGACAAAGTTCGCAGATGGCTGCAAACTAGGCGCCATAGTCGATACACCAGCTGACACATACATCCTACAGAAAGGCCTCACTGAAATGGACAATTGGTGCCGGAGTCATGGCCTTAAACTAAATGCCAAAAAATGTATAGTCAACCCCTTTGGGAAAAACAAAGTGCCCACAAATGATCACATAGGCGGTAACCCACTGAGTACAGAAAAAGTAATCAGAGACCTGGGGACCCAAGTCGATAGTGACCTCTCATTTGACACCCACGTTGCCAAAGTGGTTAGAAAGACTTTCTACCTTGCCCACCTTATCATGAAGGGATTCACATCCAGATCAAAGGAGGTCATTGTGCCCCTGTACTCCTCCCTTATCAGGCCCATGATTGAGTACAGTGCCCCATTTGGTATGTACCTCACCCGGCACTTGCAACAGCTAGAGAGACCCCAAAAGTACCTCACCAAGAGGATCAAGGGTCTCCAACATATGTCATATGCTGCCAGACTAAAGAAACTCCAACTCTATTCAGTAGCATACCGCCTACTCAGAGGTGATCTGTGCCTGGCGTACAAGGCCATGTCCAATCAGGAATTGATGGACATGCTCCACCTCAAAAAATCCAAATCCATCAGAACCACGAGAGCTAAAGATTTGAACCTCAGCACAAATATGAATAGGACATGCTGGAGGGACAGATTCATAACTCAGAGGCTTCCCATACTCTGGAACAGAATCCCAGTTCATGTTAGACAGAGCCCCTCACTGACTCTCTTCAAGAGAAATCTTGACGAGTGGATGGGAGATCGTAGGTTTACCCCAGGGGTCATCTCTGTGTCACTACTAGACAGAGGCACAGTAAACTAATTCTATTATGTAAGGGGGTCTTCACTGTGTCACTACTAGATAGAGGCACAGTATTCTAAATCTATTCTGTACACTTTTGTACCACATTGACAAAAAGACAGGAGTCAGAGCTGGATGTGGCAGAGTTAAAGATGTTAAGATTTGCAATCGGTGTGACTAGGATGGATAGAATTAGGAATCGGTATATTAGAGGTCAGCTCATGTTGGACAGTTTGGAGACAAAGCAAGAGGCAGAGATGTTGGTTTTGGTTTTGTGCTGAGGAGGAGAGTTTGTGCTGGGAAAAGATGCTAGGATGGAGCTATGGAGCAGCCAGGTAAGAGGAATAGAGGAAGGAAGGTATGGGCGCGGTATGGGAGTGGTGAGAGAGAGCATGCAGGCGCGGTTGGTGTGCAGAGCAAGATGCAGAGGATAGGAAGAAATGGAGAAAGAGCGACCCCTAGCGAAGCAGAAAGAGAATGATGACATGGGGTGGCGAAAGCCACATCAGTATGGCTAGGCTTACAAATGCCCCAGGGCAGATAGCCTAGTAACAAACTATGAAACTATGAAACTAAAGAAATTCCCCACCCAGCTCCTCCCCTTGCATGGTATAGACTTCCCCAGCATGTCAATTGATGGGATTACCATGCCATCATTCAAATGTAACTAGGACATTTGCATATGTGTCCCTAAATTTACACCAAGACCCAGAGGCATTACCCTCCTTGCAAAATGTAGTGGAGCCTAGGTCTGGGTAATGCAAGGCACACATTGCCTCTGGTCAGAAGGTAGCACAGCCTATGGCTGGGTACAGCAAGGCACATATGGCCTCTGGTCAGAAGGTGGTGGAACCTAGGGCTGGACACTGCAAGGCACACATGACTTCTGATCAGAAGGTGGTGGAACCTAAGGCTGAGTACTGCAAGGCACACATGGCCTCAGGTCAGAAGGTGGTGGAGCCTAGGGTTGGGCAGTGGTAAGGCACACATGACCTCTGGTTAGAAGGTGGTGGAGCCTAGGGCAGGGTACTGGCAAGGCACAGATGGCCTCTGGTCAGAAGGTGGTGGAGCCTAGGCTGGGTACTGCAAGGCACATATGGCCTCTGGTCAGAAGGTGATGGAGCCTAGGGCTGGGTATTGTAAGGCACATACAGCCTCAGGTCAGAAGGTGGTGGAGCCTAGGGCTGGGTACTGCAAGGCACACATGTTTTCTGGTCAGAAGGTAGTGCAGCCTAGGGCTGGGTACAGCAAGGCACATATAGCCTCTGGTCAGAAAGAAGGTAGTAGAACCTAGGGCTGGGTACTGCAAGACACACATGGCCTCTGGTCAGAAGGTAGTGCAGCCTAGGGCTGGGTACAGCAAGGCACATATGGCCTCTGGTCAAAAGGTGGTGGAACCTAGGGCTGGATACTGCAAGGCACACATGGCTTCTGATCAGAAGGTGGTGGAGCTTAAGGCTGAGTACTGCAAGGCACACATGGCCTCTGGTCAGAAGGTAGTGCAGCCTAGGGCTGGGTACAGCAAGGCACATATGGCCTCTGATCAGAAGGTGGTGGAGCTTAAGGCTGTGTACTGCAAGGCACACATGGCCGCTGGTCAGAAGGTGGTGGAACCTAGGGCTGGATACGGCAAGGCACACGTGGCTTCTGATCAGAAGGTGGTGGAGCTTAAGGCTGAGTACTGCAAGGCACACATGGCCTCTGGTCAGAAGGTGATGGAGCCTAGGGTTGGGTAGTGGTAAGGCACACATGGCCTCTGGTCAGACTTGCCTTGTATATCCTAAGATCCAATGATGATCCCATTTGCTACATAGTACTGATCCCATAATCCGTTCCTGGAAATTGTTAGTTTCTTTTCAGGTGCTGAGACATCGATTTTTGAGGACCAGGCTGTTAAGGGCCTCAAGGATTGTGTTGACACAGTCATCATCTTCTTCTTTCAGCTGTTCCCATTAGGGGTCACCACAGCAGATCACCTGTTTCCATTTCTTCCTGTCCTCTGCATCTTGCTCTGTCACACCAACCACCTGCATGTCCTCTCTCACCACATCCATAAACCTTATCTTAGGCCTTCTTCTTTTCCTGTTACCTGGTAGCTTCATCCTTAGCATATTTTTCCCAATATACTCTGCATCCCTCCTCAGCACATGTCCAAACCAACGTAATCGTGCCTCTCTGGCTTTGTCTCCAAACCTTCCAACCTGGGCTGACCCTCTAATATACTTATTCCTAATCCTGTCCACCCTTGTCACACCCAGTGCAAATCTTAACATCTTTAATTCTGCCACATCCAGCTCAAACTCCTGCCTTTTTGTCAATGCCACTGTCTCCAACCCATATAACATAGCTGGTCTCACTACCCTCTTGTAGACCTTCCCATTCACTCTTACAGGTACTCATCTGTCACAAATCACTCCTGACACTCTTCTCCACCCACTCCATCCTGCCTGTACTCTCTTCTTCACCTCTCTTCCACACTCACCGTTACTCTGAACTACTGACCCCAAGTATTTAAACTCATCCACCTTCGCCACCTCTACTCCTTGCATCCTCACCATTCCTCTATCCTCCCTCTCATTCACACACATATATTCTGTCTTAGTCCTGCTGACCTTCATTCCTCTTCTCTCTAGAGCATATCTCCATCTCTCCAGGGTCTCCTCCACCTGTTCCCTACTCTCACTACAGATCACAATGTCATCTGCAAACATCACAGTCCACGGGGACTCCTGTCTGATCTCGTCTGTCAACCTGTCCATCACCATTGCAAATAAGAAAGGGCTCAGATCCTTGATGTAATCCCACCTCCACCTTAAACGCATCCGTCACTCCCACCGCAGACCTCACCACACAGTAATAAAGTACATTGTCAACGAGAAGACAAAAGTCTATGACCTTATAGTCTATGCTCTTCTACATCATACAGACATCTCTCTCATGCTCCAGTTTCTTTCTGAATCCTAGTTATTTATCTTTATTAGGTTGGGAGGGTGGCTTAATGGCTAAGGTGTTTGCCTTACAAACACAAGGTGCAGGGTTTGAATCTCGCAAGGGATAATTGGCTAGGCTTAAAATGGCTCGGAAGGGCAGTTAGCTTAGTGTACTAACCTATGAACCTATGAAACCTATGAACCTTTCTGTGGCTGGGAAACAGGAAGAACTGTGACCAAATGACAAATATGGCAAAATGATCACTTGCAGCATGTTTAGTAGACCACAGTCATGCGAGTTTGTGGTGCAAGGAGGTTAAGGTCCAAAACGAGGAGTTTTTATGCTTGAACTCTTCTTTAGGCAGAATATTACAAAGATACATTTGGTTGTCCCACATACCTGAATGAAACATTCAAAGAAGACTGACATATTACAGACAGGGGCACCCCAGCTCGTTTACGATGTGGCAGACAGGGGCTCTCCAACTCATATAGTCAAAATAAGGGAATCCACCTCAAACAGCAGACCTGTAACCAGTGGTGTTCCACAGGGATCAGTCCTGGGACCTCTACTGTTTGGAATCTATTTCTCAGAAGTGCAAGCTAAAACTAAAGGTCTGTGGCTGACAGAATTTGCTGATGACTGCAAACTGGGAGAGGTCATAGAATCACTAAACAATGTCAACATCCTACAAGAGAGTCTTACACAAACAAATGACTGGCGCCAAAGTCATGGGCTTAACCTCAATGCAAAAAATGGATTATCATCCCTTTTGGTAAGAGTGATGTAACTGCTAACTACCACATCAATAACAACACCCAAAGGACGCACTCTATGGTGCCAGACCTAGGCACACAGGTTGACAGCTACCTTACCTTTGAGGACCATGTCTCCACACTGGTAATAAGGGCATTCTATATGGCTTATCTCATACGTAAGGGCACTGCCTCCAGAAAAAAGACGTCATAACCTCCCTGTACTCTTCCTTCACTGGGTTAATAATTTAGTACAATGCCCCTTTTGGTATGTACCTTTCCGAGCACCTGCAGCAATTGGAGAGACCACAAAGGTTCCTCACAAGGGAAATTCAAGGTCTTCAGCATCTGTCCTATGAGAATCATCTGAAATCACTGTCACTTTATTCTATTTCATACAAACTACACAGAGGCAATTTCTGCCTTGCACATAAAGCAATCTTTGACCCTGCTTTAGTGGAAATGCTGCAAATCCGTAAGTCCTACACAATGTACTCACTCTAATGGCTTTAACCTGGTATGTGACACTGACAGAACCTGCTGGAGGGCAAATCGTCTCCCAGAGGTTACCACACCTTTGGAACAGACTCCCACTTCAAGTCAAGCAGAGCACGTCAGTGGCCCTCATCAAATTCAATTTGGACAATTGGATGGGTGACCATAAACTCATAGGTTCATAGATTAGTACTAGGCTAACTGCTCTTGTGAGCCATTTTAAACCTAGACAATTATCCCTTGTGAGACACCCGCAAATTCACCCAAGGGCTTCCACCTATGTCCCTCTTGAACAGGGGTGACAGGTGCTGATCATGGAAATAAGGGCTACAGTTGGCTAGGCTTGTAAGGGCTCCAGGGTCATTAGCCTAATAACCTTCTATGATCCTATGAATGCTCCCTGCCAAATTCTTGAATTGTGTATACATATTGATGCTGCCACCAGGCAATAAAGCAAAAACCAACTTTAATAAAACAAAATTCCTCAGCTCTGTGGAAGGGTTAATTGGAAACCCAAAAGCGCTTATCTGTCAATTTTATTTGTTTTATAAAAGTTGGTTTATGTTTTACAGCCTGGTGGCAGCATCAGTTTTCTCTTTTTACTTTTTGTATAGTTTGTGGTGCTCCCCTTTGTTCATTGAACTCTGCTTGCTTGTATATGTGTGTATATATATATATATATATATATATATATATATATATATATATATATATATATATATATATATATATATATATATATATATCTATATATCTATATATATATATATATATATATATATATATATATATATATATATATATATATATATATATATATATATATATATACTTGCTTTATATATATATATATATATATATATATATATATATATATATATATATATGGGTACATATCACTTCACCTAAAACTCATTTCACTGAAACCAAATCATCTAAAACTCATTTCACCTAAAACTCATTTCACTGACAAGTAGTACAATAAGGCAAGTCAAAGGTATATGTCTTTTTCCCCACTGTTGTGCGATCCTGGTGTTAGTATATATATTAAGGGGGGGGGTGCGTAGCCTCCCACTTATTTTGGTTTTATGCTGTCTGGTTTTGTTTTACATTATTTGGTAAAAGACAACTAGGTGGGGGGGCTACGCCCCCCACACCCCCTAATGTGGGGGGATGTGCCCCCCACCCACCCTCCTTAATATATATATACTAACACCAGAATCGCACTACAGTGGAGAAAAGGATATATACCTTTCAATTGCATTAGAGTACAACTTGTCAGTGAAATGAGTTTTAGGTGAAATGAACTTTAGGTGATTTGGTCTTGGTGAAATGAGTTTTAGGTGAAGTGATACGTACCCATATATATATATATATATATATATATATATATATATATCTATATATATATATATATATACATATATATATATATATATATATATATATATATATATATATATATATATCTATATATATATCTATATATATATATATATATATATCTATATATATATCTATATATATATATATATATCTATGGTTCATATGATGCAACTCGACTAAATCGACAACCCGCCTGTAGCACCAATTTGCGAAACACACATCGACACTTTAAATAACACACACTCTGCCGACAACCTACACCGACATCGTATTACAGCTAACGTTAACATGTGTGAGGTAGAGGAGGTATTGCTAAACTTATGTCACTCAGTCTAACATTATAAATACATCCCTACCTCACATGTTAATACCGTTAGCTGTAATACGCGATGTCGGTGTAGCTGTTGTCGGTAGAGTCGGTGTCGGTTATTTAAAGTGTCGATGCTGTGCGGTTTTGGTAAATTGGTGCTACAGGCCGGTTGTCGATTTAGTCAGTTGTCGTATCATATGAACCCATATCTATATATATCTATCTATATATATATATATATATATATATATATATATATATATATATATATATATATATATATATATATATATATATATATATATATATATATATATATATATATATATATATATATATATATATATATATATATATATATATATATATATATATATATATATATATATATATATATATACTGTAATGCTGGTATACACACACACACACACACACACACACACATATGTATATGGTTTACTATCAAAACAACAAAACCACTTACCACAAATATTCACATACCCAACCCGGATCCATGAATACCATCACGTCAACTACTCAGAATGTTGATTTTTCTGGAAGGAAAAAATCAACATTCTTCACATAATGCACCGTTCACCATCCAAAAAAATGCATACAAAAGTCTACTGTTTTGCAGGGAGCAAGCCCCCCTGCATTCCCCCACATCCCCTGCTAATTATATATTCTAACTCCAAGACCGCACTACAGTGAAGAAAAGATTAATTTTCACAATCAGCACTACAGTGAGATCCACTTAAAAACACTGACGCTCAAACTGCGACCACAAACTACATGTCGACATTTCGGAGTCAACAGGGTTTGCGATCACAGTTATGTTTTTTTTGCACCCTTACCTTGGACCTTCTTATATACTGTAAGGTGTGCTTCACTATTTTGACAGTAACAGATATATGGTTTACTATTAAAATCTCAAAATTTCAAATAAAACACGCTCGGAACAGCAAACTGTAATGTCAAAGCTCTGTATATACATTAGCTGAAAATGTTGAATCTGATGAAAGAATTCAGCAGATTCAACATTTTCGCCAAATGCTGAATGTGATGTCCAAATAGGAGCTCAGGTAAATGTAACTCCGACTCTTCGCATCACGTTTTTACAGGGGGCAAGCTCCCCCGCACCCCATGCTAACAATATATTCCAAATGAGGAAAGGGATGAATGTCCCAATCAGCACTGTACAGCAATCGTTGTTCATTACATCGATAGTTCATATCAGCGACTGCACAGTGACATTCTCTGATATAAACTGTCAATCATGTAATGGTCAGCAGCAAGGGAATCGGCCATCTGCCATTCGATATTGCATCTACAGAGAATCTGTGTTCAAGATTTTGATGGTAAACCTATATATATATATATATATATATATGGTTCTAGGTTATATAAGATCGACAGCCACTTTCACCGACAACAGAAACATCGACACCACATTACCGACAAACCATAAACACGACACCTCACATGCCCGACAAACAAGTAACCGACGGTCCACAAACACGAAACCCCATACACTGCACACACCACAATAACAACAATCAACTAACAAAACATCCCTTATCCAAAACCACACACAGAACACAAGCACACCAAAATCCTCACAAACCCACACTAAACCTCACACACACAACTATGTACAACCCTAACCCAAACCCTTACCCTAAGGTCCGTCACTATCGCACACTAGCTAACCTGCCACTAACCCTAACTCACTTAACCGCCCCTAACAAAAATACCACTACACACTTACCTAACCCTAACCCTAACTCACTTAACCCGCCCCTAACCCAAAAATACCACTACCGCACACTTACCTAACCCGCGCCCTAACCCTAACTCACTTAACCCACCCCTATCCCCACAGACTGTCAATATCCACACTTACCTTACTCGCACCCTAACGTCCGTCACCACCGCATACTCACACAGCCTTCTTTCCAAGTCACTATCCCTGGCGTCGGCATGTTCATCCGTAGCGTCGGTCTTCCGAGTGTCGATCATCTGGCGCCCGCTAATCCGTTGTCGGTTATATCGGCTGTCGATCTTCTAACCTAGACCCATATATATATATATATATACACACACACACACACACACACACATATATATATTATACATATATATATACATATTAACTGTAACCTGTGGAACTTGTTTAACTTGCTTACTTATGTAATCTCTGTAAATAGTCTGTTTGTAATATGTAATGCTGGTATTATGTAATGCTGTATCTGCTTACCCTTGGAGCTTTTCTCCCCGGGCCTGAAAATGGACATGCATCCAGTCGGACTATCCCAGTCAACAAATGTAAAATAAAATAAAATAAAAATAATGCATACACAAATGTTTGCATTTTTTCACAACCTGCATTAATATGACAATGCAAAGTTTACTTGAATGCAAATGTAAACTTCTTTTCCTACTATCTTGTATTTTACTCTCTCTGCCACTTCATACTGTTTTCAAATGTCCTGAGTCATACCTAAAAAGGGTCTATGGATGAGTGTACCTCTTCCCAGTTAAATGTGTAAATAAAGAACTAAACAGGGAGCAGTATTAAAGGTCTAACACTGAATATGTCAGTACTTCTATCAAATTCTGCAAGAACTACAGTGTGGAAACTGTTTTGGCCAGATTCATTGCCTTCAGACCATCTACAACTGCAGTGTCCTACATTCATCCATCTTTCCAACTCAGCACTGCTTTCCCCACACACACCCAGCCATGGAAGATGCCAGAATAACAAGTCACATAATGCTACAGCTCTCTGTATGCTCAGCATTTCACATCACCAGTTTCACTCCTCAACATCTTTGATTGCATCATTCAGGAGTGCAATAAGGTTCTGGCCTTCTGACTTCAGCATTAAAGCAGCAATGAAAGGCAGAAACTAAGACGTTACACAGCAACAGACAGTGTTCTAATTCTAAAATCTGCTATTTTAGACACTTGGCAGGATTGTACTGTTTTTAAACAGTTATGCAAAAGTCAGTATTGCTTTCTCATGGATCTTGGGTCTTCAATGTAGTTCTCTGTTGGCATGCCTTCTCTGAGGAGTCTGTACATGCCCCTGTGTCTACCACCCAGTGTCCTCCCACAACCCCAAAACATTCCAGAAGTGAAACAGAGTTTGTCTATATTGTTTAGTGGTGTAAATGCTGAATGAAAGTAAACTGAGTGTGTCCATCCTGTGGGGGTGCTTATGCGCCATTCAGGATTATTTGTTTTGCAAGCAAGTAATTAGAAAATGAATGAGAGGACAAGCATGTGTTTTACACAGATTTACTGATATTATTATAGCTTAATAATATGCAAATACATATTCAGACACTATCACGCTTGTCAGAGTCCTCCTGAAACAAATACACAAATGGAAGAGGGTTCTTTTCTGATGAGTTACATTTCTGCTTCTTGACACCATTTATTGTTTATTTTTCTTTAAACTATTTTGTTAATTCTTATAGAACACAGCAGTATCATACAGACTAACAATATCTGTCTACTTGTCTATCTATCTAATTATCTACATCAGCTGTTAAGTACAATAACATCATGTCTATATAAAGTACAGTTTTGTACCTACCATAAATGTAGATGTTCGAGGATATCCATTGCTGCAGTCCTGACATATGGGTATTCCGCTGTCCACCATCGGCCCGAATACCAAAGGGCTAGAATCTGGCGTCGGTCATGGCGCTCAAGGCAGACGTCAGTATGTGCCAGTATAAATGCGCATGACTGACGCCATACCCTCAGTCTTTCTTGCCTCAGACGTCAGAATGCAAAAAACACCACCCAAAACCCAAACCTAAATAAGGGGGTAGGAGGGAGGGAAACTTGGACTGCAGCAATGGATATCCTCGAACATCTACATTTATGGTAGGTACAAAACTGTACTATGTTCTTCTACCATTGCTGCAGTCCTGACATATGGGTAGAATCCCAGAGCAACGGAAAACAGGGAGGATGGCCAACTAAACAGAATTAGGAGCTGCTAACATGCCCTGTAGAATAGCAGTGGCAAACCCAGCCCTAGACCTAGAATAAAGAGGTAAATGATAATGCTTAGTAAATGTATGTACAGAACTCCAAGCAGCTGCCTCCAAAATGTCCTTAGCAGCTACCCCTCTCAGAAAAGCAGTAGAGGTGGCCGTAGCCCTAGTAGAGTGAGGCCTGATCCCAGCAGGAACATCTTTCCCATGATGAGAATAACAAAAGCAATACAATGGCCAATCCACTTGGAGATAGTGTGTTTTGAAACAGCTTTCCCTTGTGAAGTCAAAGCAAAGAAACAAACAACTGTTGAGACCTTCTGAATTCTTTGGTTCTGCTCAAATAATATCTGAAATGCCTATGCACAGCCAAAGAATGCAAAACTTTTCCCCTTTATTTTGGGGGTCAGCATAAAAAGTAGGCAAATGTATAGATTGGTTCAGTGCCACATTTGAAATTACTGTAGGCATAAAAGTAGGATTAGTACGTAAGGAAACTCTGTCCATGTGAAAAATCAGAAATGGTTCTACTGCCATGAGGGCCTGTAATTCAGAGACCCTTGAGTAGAAGTAACAGCCAACAAAAGCAGTCTTCCAAGACAACAACTTCAACTCAGCTGTAGCTGCAGGTGCAAATGGAGGCAGAGTCAGCTTCTCCAAAACAAAATTAAGATCCCAGGCTGGAGTGGGAGCTCTTCTCGGGGGTCTTATATACTTTGCCCCTCTAAGAAACTGTTTAACCAATGGATGAGAAAACAAAGGAGGGTCACATTCATAGTGAGCAGAAATAGCTGCAGCATGCACTTTAACAGAAGAGAAAGACAATCCCATGTCTAACAAAACAGTCAAATATTGCAAAATACAACTTAAGTTAGGCAATTTAACATCAAAGCCTCGAGCTGCACTACAAAGAAAAAATCTCTTCCATTTATCAGCATAAACTTTCCGAGTAGCAGGATGCCCGGCTTCCAAAAGAACATCCAAAACTTGTTGTGGAAGCTGCAGGCCTTCCTTCCTCAAAACTGAATTCTCCAGGCCATCAGGTAAAGAGATCGCACTGATATTGAGAAAATGATTGTCCTCCTGAGTCAATAAGTGAGGAATCTGTGGTAATGGCCAAGGTGTCCCATGAATTAAACTCCTGAAGAGAGGGTACCAATGTTGTCGAGGCCAATCTGGTGCTATCAGAATCATGCGAGGCTTTCCCTCCTGACTTTCAACAATACCTTTGGAAGAAGAGGCAAAGGAGGAAAGGCATACACGTGCTGGTTTCTCCAGCTGAAGGATAGTGCATCTACTTTCCAGGCTTTCGGATGAAATAGCCTTGTGCAAAACTTTGGCAGTTGATAATTCAGAGGAGAAGCGAACAGATCTATGTCTGGAGTTCCCAAGCCATGGTCAACTGCAGAAACACCTGATGATCCAACTTCCATTCATGAGGATCCACAATCTGTCTGCTCAGAACATCTGCTAAAGAATTTTGTGCTCCTGGCAGAAACTGTGCTCGAAGAGTGATGTGCAGTTTTAAAGCAGTTTCCCATACTAGCATTGCTTGTCTGCACAATGGATAAGAATGGGTTCCCCTTGCTTGTTGATGTACCACATGACTGTTATGTTGTCTGTTCGAATCAACACCAGTCCTGACTGAAGTAGGCTCTTGAATGCTTCCAAAGCAAATTGAACTGCCAGCATCTCTTTCATGTTGATATGTAAATGAAGTAGCACTGGGGCCAAAGGTCTTGAATCCATTTCCTTGAGATGAGCTCCCCAGGCTGACTCCGAGGCATCTGTCGTTAATATCTGACATGCCTCTGGCTGGGTCACAGAGAGTCCCTTGTTTAGGTGACATTCCTGAGCCCTCCACAGAAATACTTTTAGTATGCAAGGGAGAATCGAATGACAGTGTCCAAATCGTGGCTGTGTTGAGTCCACACGCTTTTGAGATACCATTGTAACTCCCTCATATGCAGTTTGGCATTGGGAAGTACTAGAATACAAGATGCCATGAACCCTAAGGCTTGAAGGACTGTCCTTGCAGTCAGCCTGGACATTACTGAAAGCTGTTGGAAGTATTGATGAAGATGTCTTTGTTTGTCCAGGGTAAGAAATGCCATCTGGATTGCTGTAGTCAGTCACACACCCAGAAAACACATCTCTTGTGAGGGTACTAGACTGGACTTTATTTCGTTCACAGAATACCCTAGGCATCTTAAAACTGTCATTACATAGTGAAGATGTTGAAGAAGTTCTTGCTTGCCATGAGCCAGAATCAAACAGTCGTCCAGATAAGGATAAATTTGAATTCCTTGCAGTCTGAAAAAAGCAATTACTGGAGCCAGGACTTTTGTGAATACCCTGGGCGCAGTAGACAAGCCAAAGGGCAATGCAGAGAACTGATAATGCAAATTCCCATTCCGAAATCTCAGGAACTTCCTGGAACTGGGCCTGATAGGAATGTGAAAATAGGCCTCCGTGAGATCCAGAGTTACCATCCAATGATCCTTGCCCAGCATAGGCAGCAACTGCTGCAACGTTAACATCTTGAACTTTGGAATTTCCAAAAAGGTGTTTAGAATGGACAAATCCAGAATTGGTCTCCAAGTATTTACTTTCTTTGGCACTAAGAAAAGACAGGAATAAAACCCTGTGCCTCTTTCAGCAGAAGGTACTTCCTGTATTGCCCTCAACTGAAGCAGAGAAGAAATTTTTGCCTGTGCTTCCAGTCTTTGCTGATGAGGCACATCTGGCATACCTTTGAAAGGAGGGAAAGTGTGGAAATAAAATTCGTAGCCTCGATTTACAATGTCCAATACCCATTTGTCCTGGGTAACCAAATGCCAAGTCTTTGTGAAAAGTCCCAGTTTTCCTCCTAGAGGAGCTGCCAGCATGGCAGAGTCCGGCAGCTGAAGACGAGGTCATTCAGTTTGTTTTCGAAAGGACTGACCCCTGCCCTCCCCAGCAGAAGGGGTAAAGAACCCAAGGTCCTAGGAGTAGCAGGGCCCTGAGAGGAAGCTCTACCCTACCTCGCCTAGACCTGCCCCTAGACTGATAATCTGAAGAGGAAAAGACCACCCTTTAGTAGGCCAATTCCTACTGAACTTAGGGGCTGAACCTGTAAACAATCCTTAACTGTCTGCATAGACTTAGCTTTTCCTCCATTTTTCAAAACTGATTCAACCGAGGGCCAAAAGAACATCAGACTGCAAAGGAGCATCCATAATTCGAGCCTTAACATGCTCTGACAATGTCTGATCTCTTAACCAGGCATGCCTGCGAAGAACTGAACTAGTAGCAGCCACCCTGGAAGAAGCCTGCAAAGCATCAAAACCACATTGCAAAGAATGCTTACCAACTCGGTCTGAAACATGCACTAAATCCTGAAGCTCTTTACATTCAATACCTTCAGATAAAGCATCAACTTTACATTTCAATTGGCCCAGCAAATAATTTTGATACCTGAGCATATGAAACTGACAATTTAAAGCTCTCATAGCTAAAGTGGAAGAGGTATACAACTTCTTACCCCACCTATCCAGAGCTCTAGCATCCTTGTCCAAAGGAACTGGAATCCTAACCACAGCAGCCCTGACACCTTTGGGGCCTTGAGTAATGGTGTCTGGGTCAGCCCTAGGACTCTAGTATAAATACTAGTGAGCTTCGGTACCCTGTAGTATCTATCTGGTTTAGCAGGGGCAGGAGGCAAAGAGTCAGGGTTAAGAGAAGCCTCAGAAAATACATCCTGAACAACATCCAATACAGGGGGAATAGCCAAAGGCCTATGCTGAGGCAAAAACAAGAATCCTCTAAGCTTTTACGAGAATCAGAATAATCCTGGCCTTCCCATTTAAAATGCTCCCTCATGGAATGCCAGGTTTCAGAAAAGAAAAATCTGCAGGAGGGGCAGAGGGAGTAGAATCCTCAGCCTCTGAATCAGAGCAGGGAGGGAAATCCTGGAGCTCTACCACAGAAGAATCAGAGTCATTGGAAGACTGATCCAGACCCTCTGTCCTTGGCTCTACCCTGGGCCTTTTCTCAGGGGGAGGCATAGAACCCCCAATTAAAGTAATCAAATTCTCCGCCACCTTTAACATGTGCTTTCTAGGAGCTTGACCCTGTGGACAGACACCAGCAGGGGCAGATTTAGATTTAGAAAGGCTTTTACTATGAGAAGGGGGAGGCCTAGAAACTCTGTGAGGGGAGGGAACCAGCGACATATGAGAAGCCCCTTCAGCCTGGCCTATAACAGGAGAAGCCACTTCCTGAAGTAGCAAAGGCTCCCCTTGAGACTCCGCTAAACTGTCAGAAGGAGCCGCTGAAGTAGTCGGTGGCCCTACCGAACCGGCGTCCGCAATGGACTCATCTTGTTTGGACCGCAAAGGATTACTCTATGCGTTTTTTAGCCGAACTAGGCGGAGAATCCGACGGCATGCTATAATTGCACCGTTTACCAAACACTAGCCTAGCACAGTCCAAGCGCCGCTTAATAGTGCGCTTATTAAAGGCAGCACAAAAGCGACACCCAACAACGCCGTGCCCAGGCCCAAACAAGGAATACAGAGTAAATGGCAATCCCTATGAGGAATCTGTTTCCCCCAAGAAATACAGGTATTAACTTTTTCTGACATCCGGTAATACTGAGGCAAGAAAAAGACAAAAGTGTCCCCAACGGGGTACTTAGCCCAGCTTGGTCTCCGGTCTGAAACTCGAAAACCGACAATTCCAGAAAGCCGAACGGCACTTGCAAACGCTGCTTCTGCTTAGGACCACGCGGCAAGAAAGACTGAGGGTATGGCGTCGGTCATGCGCATTTATACTGGCACATACTGACGTCTGCCTTGAGCGCCATGACCGACGCCAGATTCTAGCCCTTTGGTATTCGGGCCGATGGTGGACAGCGGAATACCCATATGTCAGGACTGCAGCAATGGTAGACGAAGAACATCCAGGTAGGTGAGCTCTTAAGCACCTCAGCTAAAATAATCTAAGGTTACCTAACAACAGCTTGAAGTTGAGTACAAAGTTTCACCTGATGCACTTGTATTACCTCTGTTACAACTAGTCTTAATGTGATGATTACTGTTTTATACTTTCTGCCCTTAGTTATGTAGCCTGTACCACAGTCCTCATAAACTAGGCAAGAAAGCAAAAATGCAGAAACATGATTTGGAAATATAAGCAAGCTAACAACAAAAAAGGTACTATTGCTTATGTGTAAGTAACCTGATAAAACACAGGTTGACAAAATTAGGTTTCTGCTTTGTAATATGTGTGTGATGGTGCCATTAACCAAAACTCTGGTCTATTCTCCATACGTGCCAAAAGATGTGATTGACGTGACACAGTTACAATGTTTTAGAATGTGGTCAGTGTCATGATTTATTTATTTAATCTGATATATTTTATTGCAGAAAAAATGCATACATTCATAAACAAGTCAGATAACAGCAAATGTTTAATGCACACACGTATTACAGAAGAAACATTACTACCACTATAAAGGAAACTGCACACTTTACTGTTTTTGTGCATGTGTGTGTGCATTTCTGCACTCCTGCTTTAAAGCAAACAATCATTTAGAGAAAATGTTTCCACTGAAGCTTTCAGTGCAGTACACATCCATTTCCACTGAATCTCTCAGTGTACTACGTAGCTTCACCTCACCAGCACAAAGTGCTGAGCTGAGAACCACAGTAACATGCTGCCTTTTACATTTCAGGGCCAGAAGCAAAACATTTATTTAATTACCATAAACAGGAAAGCTGATTTGCGATTCTAAAGAATGACATTCTCTCTTCAAGGATGAGATATGGGAATTATACCTATGATTTTTATTTGCAATTTCTGGTTAGTATGATTTCTTTACACTTTTCTGAAACATCTGCTAATGCACAATTAAAACAGAGTGTAGGGATCACTCAGTCATTCAGTAAAGCAAACTGATAGGGCTGCACGTAGGAAATATGACAAGAAACACAGGCTGCCTTCAATGAGTGCTGTTACACAAAACGCCAACCTGCATGAAAATCTTTTTTTTTTTTAAAACATTTCTTCTGTTGCTTTCTGTAGAACATAAGTCTTTATTATAGCTTCATCCTGACCCAGCAGCACAAACACAAGGCTTGCTGCCTCACATCTCAAAAATAAAGGTTAGTTGTTACAGAAAGAACATTTTCTAATTGTCTCAGATCTTACCTCCAGCTTCATAATGAATCACACTGTTCAGGAAATCAAGAAACTGCCGATTGTAACGGTTATCAAATGAGAGACAACAATCACAAAGAAGAAAACTATGTAATTTTGTGCTCAAGAACCATAGCTGTCATAACTTATTGCAAGCTCATACTTCCTGTGTGTCTGAAAAATGTGTCCCTAAACAGAGCGTCCCTTCCAAGCTGATTAATATTCATGAGCTAATGCTGTGAGGAAATAACACAAAGGAGGAGTTGACATAAATATTTAATGAGATATCCTCCCACTGCCAGGACAATTTTACTTTACGAATCTGTGCTGCGAGCTAAGCAGAGCAGTGCAGGTTCTGTACATTTCCACTTTCCTTCTTTCTGCTTCTGTGTGTGTTATTTCTACAGAGTGTAACACATGGTCCTGTGTTTGATCCTCCTGAACACCTCAAACTGCAGACACTCACAACAAAAAGAAGGTACTAGCCTTCTTCTGAGTTTGGCATAAACAATGCACTGAAAGGAATAATCCTGAGCTTTGTTAGTGTAGTGCATCAACAGTCACTTCTCAGGTGCCCTGCCTAATTACATTCAGTCTGATTGGGTTCAACAATGTTGTACATTAGATCTAGAATGTAAAAGGAGTCCTGTTCAGTCTGTAAATTGCATGGTAAATAGTAAATAAATAAATAAGTGTTCAAGTCCCACCAAGTGGGGTTTTAGTCACTGCTGATTACAGTAATGCAGACTTGAAGACAGATAAGGTGTGCTTGGCTGAACTAATTTGTTAATTCCCTACCTTCAGGATAAGTTGAATATTAACCAATGCAACAACAATAATTATAATCACAATAAAAATACTTCCTCATTATCTGTCTTGATCCTTACAGCTTGTATCTTCAAGTCATGATCTCTATTTCCGATGTGATTATTTTAAAGATAAGTAATCTGCAAATTCCCATAGGTACTTAAATGGTTCTTTCTTATTTCCTTTCCACCTTCCTCCTACATGTGTGCACATATTAAACCCTCATCGTATTTCTTTTTAACATTTCATTTGAAGACACTTTTTGCTGCTCTATTCTGTACTATTTCCACCATGTCCATATCCTGCTGAATGCTAGGTCTCCATATTATCACATGGTACTACAGGTAGGACCTTACCACCTGTCTATACAGAGAGACAATAACTTCTTGGTACCTACTGCTGAATGCTAGGTCCCCAGAGTATCACACAGTACTACAGGTAGGGCCTTACCACCTGTCTATACAGAGAGACAATAACTTCTTGGTACCTACCGCTGAACGCTAGGTCTCCAGACTATCACATGGTACTACAGGTAGGCCCTTACCACCTGTCTATAGAGAGAGAGACAGTAACTTCTTAGTACCTACTGCTGATTAATCTAGCTAAGTACTCTAATGATCTGCTTGCCTTGTTTACTGATTTCTCCAAACTGCTTGCCTTCCTTTCCCTTATCTGATACAAGTAACCCAGGCCCAGTCTTACATCATTTGCTATTTTATCCCCAGTTTTATGTACATTTGCAAGTTATTGTCTCCCAAATGTATTGATTTCTACTTTTTCACCTAATATAGTTCCATAACTACTTACAGAGTGTGCTTGGGGAAGTGCAGGAAAGTGGATGTAATTGTGAGTAGCTTATTAGTCTGGTGCTATTTCAACCAAATTCTGCATTGGAAATAGACATTTCTGTCAAAACATGGCTAATACTCTGTCAGTGCATATACTATAGTGCCTTTTTGGAGAAAGGAGTAGCTGACTAAGCCATGACACGGTACTGATTCAGGCATGGCTAATCACATGACTGACATGGTGGAAAAAGGGAAATCTAAAGCATGAAGAGGGGAGGAGAAAATACAATAGATCGCCCACTCTTACAAGCTCTGCTGACATCCTTCACCTCTTTACTGCAAGATGTTCAAACAGATAGCAAAGATACGTGTTTCACTTACAGAGAACTCTGCAGTGCTTTTTCCAGTGATTCAGTTACATCCACAGCCATCCAAGCTAAGATAAGAATATCACAGTAAAACAGTCGCATCCAACTGAATAAAATAAAAATAGATTCCCAACTGTACGTAGGATGATTTTCTCACAGAATTTATTAATGACAACCACCAAATATAAGCGCTTTCATCTCACAATGAGACTTCATCAGATACAACTAAAACAGTGCTACATTCACTATATATAATGTCTTAAAAACCTTAATTAATTAATTATTCAATTATTCATTTTACGAAAAACTTTTTAAAGAAATAATATCACCTAATCTTGCTCTAAAATACAAATAGATATCATTTTATACCATAAGCTTTATATACAATATAATATTAATACAATACTAAAAATATATATATATATGTATATATATATATATATATATATATATATATATATATATATATATATATATACTTTTTTCCTTGTATGTCAATCATACATTGTGTATATATTTTGAAAAAAATGGACAAATAATATTTCTCCCTTTAAAAATATTAAAAGCTCAAATGTAATAAATTGATGATAGATTTATAAAACATTATTATAAAGAATCTATAATAGGATAACACATAATATTATTGAAGGATACAAGAAATGTACAAAATATATTATAACTAATGTATTAAACTTTAGCTGCTTTTTCAACAAGTGTGGGCTTAATACTGATGTACTCATTAAGACCTGGGGGGTAGTTGGCCTTAAGTCTCAATTGCCATCTTAATTCCCTATTTAATAATAAATTCTTTAAATCGCCCCCCCCTATTGTTATTTTTAACTAAATCAATAATGCCGAATTTAAAACTACTAAAAGATGGACAGGAAACAGAGTGTTTGTATAGGGCACTAGCATCTTTTTTAATTCTTATGTCATAATAATGTTCATATATTCTATCTTTTAGCGCTCTCCCTGTTTTTCCTATGTAAAATGATGAACAGTGTGTACACATAGCCATGTATACCAACATTCTACTATAGCAATTACCTTTACAGAATCTGGCAACACTATCCAAACCATTGTTCAATTTTACAGATTCTTCCTTAATAATATATGAACATTGTGCACATCTACCACAAGAGCTAGTTGCCTTTTTACAATTCACGTTCTTATCGGTTATTTCAAAACATCTTTTAAAATTCATTCCTGTCCTGTAAATAAAATGGGGTTTGTTTCCTGTCACTTCATATAATTCTTTGTTAGTTTTTAATATACACCAATTAGCTTCCACTATTTGTGTAAAACAATCAGAAAATATGTTAAATTCAGTAATACATGCCCCCTGATAATTTTTTGTTGTTGTTATTGCTTTGTCACATTCTCCCACTGTTTTAAAGGGTTCACCTAGTAAAGCTTTATATTTAGTACCCCAATCATTATAGACCTCTTCCAGTACTTTGCCAACTAAATCCCAGGGATATCCTCTGTCAATAAACTTTTCACCCAGAAATATAAATTCCTCAAGTAAATCAGAGAAGTCAGAAGTCATCCTAGCCAACCTGACAGCTTGATCCTTAATCAGACTCCTTTTCTGATGAAAAGGATGGGAACTAATATGGTGCAAATAACTATTGCACCATGTATCCTTGCGGAACATTCTAGACTTGAAACCACATTGTGTTTTGTAAATAGCGATGTCCAAATAATTAATACCATAATCATCGACAACATGCGTGAAAGAAAGAAACTTAGTAGTTTTGTTCAAATAATTAATAAATTCTGTTATATTTTCCTTAGTGCCATCCCAAATAACAAAAATATCGTCCAAAAATCTTAGGTAGCACTTCATATGTTTCTTATAAAAGCTATTTAGCACAAATCTTTCCTCCTATTCCAACATAACTAGATTAGCAAAAATGGGGGCACATGCTGCCCCCATTGCTACTCCACTAGTTTGTTGGTAATATTCGCCTAGGAACACAATATAATTGTTGTCCAGCACCACTTCCATTAATTCCAGAATTAATAATTTCTGATTATTTGGTAAGTCCAGATGCTTATGGATACTTTCCTCAAAAAATTTTTGTCCCTCAATCCGTGATATACAGGTGAATAAATTCTCAACATCGATAGTTAAAAATGTATAACTTTCTGACCACAACCCTTTATTTATTCTACTAAGAAACTCCCAAGAATCTTTAATTAAATGTTCCTTCCCATTTATAAGGCTGTCTATGTACACTGCCAATGGATGTGTTTTAGAATTGCTGGCTGACATAATGGGTCTAAACGGGGGTTCAAATATAGATTTGTGTACTTTAGGTACACCAAAAAACTGGGGAATAATTGGATGTGTCTGTTTCAAAAAATGTTGATTTATCAACTCTATTTTCCAAAAAATATTCCTCCAAAAGAGAATCAATTCTATTATATGCGATTTGTAACTCATTGTATGAAACCAACGAATATGTAGATGACTCCAACAAAATATTGGTTAGGGAATTATTGTATTCTTCATTGTCAAATAGTACAACCCCCCACCCTTGTCCGGTTTCATAATTCTTACTTCTTTCTGTGTTTTTAGTTCAATAAGTAACTTCTCTTCCTCCTTACTTAAGTTATGATGTTCCATTGTTTTTTTATTGTTCGCATAAGTGTCATAAATTTCTTTTGTAACAATATTTTCAAAAGTAATAAGTGCTGGATGTAGGGGTGGGTTGTATGTACTATGCCTCACTAATCCTCTATTAGTGCAAGCTTTGCACCCAAAGTCTTCCTATTATATATCAAACTAAGGTTTAATGTTCTGAGATATAATTTAAAATCTGTTAAGATATGGGCCAAATCTCCATACTGTGATTTGACAAACTTGAAACCTTTTGAAAATAAATTAAAATGATTCTTCTCCAAGGCAATAGTGGTATAGTTAAAATTTTAAAACCTTTATATTCAGAAAATATACCATCAGCCTGTGTAGTAATATTCATCTGTTCATCCTCCCCACATTTTTCCAACCATAAGTGTTCCCATATGAACTTGTTGGTTGGCCCGAGTCGGACGTCAGTCTAGTTTTGTTTGCCAGACATTCCGACCTCCTGGGGCCTAAAAAATGTTCATGTGGTTCAGAAAAAGAATCCAATTAATCTAAAACTCTACTAGGAATACTTTTACTATAGTTATTTCTGCCTTGGAATTTAGTTCTTTGTACATCATTGGTTTCCTATTTGTCAAATTGCATAGGGTGAACCAATTCCTGCATATTTTTTCTGTTTTTCAAATTATTAATAGGTCCAGGAACATTTTACCCCTAGTGTATTGCTCCTTGTCCCTCATGAACTTTCTCTGTTTCCTAAAAAAACCTTATTAATTGGTGGTCCACACAGCCTATCTGGACCTCGCAAAAGCCTTCGATACAATACCCCACTTGGGCATTATAGATAAGCTCACCAGCTTAAATATAAACCCCTATGTCACTAGATGGGTTGCAAACTGGCTCAAGGACAAAACCCACATGGTTAGAACTGCTGGAGCCATGTCAGACTCCAAACCAGTTACAAGTGGCGTCCCACAAGGCTCAGTCCTGGGACCTCTCTTGTTTGGTATATATTTCTCGGAGGTACAGGCCAACATGGAAGGACTGTGGCTGACCAAGTTTGCAGATGACTGCAAACTGGGCGCCATAATTGACTCTCCAGCCGACACAAGCATCCTCCAAAAGGGCCTCATAGAAACAGACAACTGGTGCCAGAGCCATGGCCTCAAGCTAAACGCCAAAAAGTGTATAGTCATCCCCTTTGGCAAAAACAAAGTTCCCACAAATTACCACATAGGTGGTAATCCATTAAGTACAGAAGAAGTAATTAGGGACCTGGGGACCCAAGTTGATAGCAATCTCTCATTTGACAACCACGTGGCCAAAGTGGTTAGAAAAACATTTTATATAGCCCACCTAATCATGAAGGGATTCACATCTACATTAGGGGAGGTCATCGTGCCTCTTTACTCATCCCTCATCATGCCCATAATTGAGTACAATGCCCCTTTTGGGATGTACCTTACCAAACACCTGCAGCAACTGGAAAGACCCCAAAAGTACCTCACCAAGAGGATCAAAGGGCTCAAACAGATGCCATATGCTGCCCGGTTAAAGAAACTCCAGCTCTACTCAGTGGCATACCGCCTGCTCAGAGATGACCTGTGCCTGGCGTAAGGCCATGTCCAACCCGGAATTAAGGGACATGCTGCACCTCAAAAAATCCAAATCCCATCGAGCTACACGCTCGGGAGACTTAAACCTCAGCACTGAAATAAATAAGACATGCTGGAGGGACAGATTCATAACCCAGAGGCTCCCTTCACTCTGGAATAAAATCCCAGTCCAGGTTAGGCAGAGTCCCTCATTGACTCTTTTCAAGAGGAATCTTGATGAGTGGATGGGAGATCATAGGTTTACCCCGGGTATCACTTCTGTGTCACTGTTAGACAGAGGCACAGTATACTAACCTCGAAAAAGGGCATAACAAAATTAATTTAAAATGGGTTGTGAAAGCCAAACATACTCTGGCTAGGCTTATAAATGCCCTAGGGCAGATAGCCTAGTATGAACCTATGAACCTATGAACCTAATTCTATCATCTATTTTTTTCAAGACTCTATTGTACAAGTATTTATATTCCTCAAACAACAAATCCTTTAAAATGTCGTCATTTAGTTTGTTTAAATCTACCAATAAAGCATTCATCTGTGTTTCATTACACTTAATCAATTTTAAAATCAAACCCAGTCCACATTCATCAAAATAGTCATGAAAATCTTTTAAAACTACATCAGTGTATACCACACCAAACGGATATTTAAAAAAATCTAAGTCCCTGAGGAACTATTTTATGGCTTACACAGCAATGCATATATCTATTATCTATTTGCAAACATTTATATTTAAACAGTTTAAAGGATTTGTTGTTTGAGGAATATAAATGCTTGTACAATAGAGTCTTGAAAAAAATAGATGATAGAATTAATAAGGTTCTTTTCCACACATTTAGACAAACAACAGCACAGACTGGGGCCAAATATGGACATGTTTGATTCTATCTTAGCAATAAACAAAACTCCTGGTTGGTTAACAGGATGATACCTTGGAGCTCATTTACATACAAATCACCACAGGTAAGGGTCTCACAAAATCATGGGTAGCTTCAGGTCACCATCTATGCCCCTAGAGTCTCACAACTCTTACCTAAACCTACTATAGGCACTCACCATCCAACCAAACACCCTATTATGGGAAATGTATACTGCCCCAAACTCACTGGCACAATGCTGCCTGAACTTTATTAACATAAACACTTTGGAACACATAGTGTATGCTACAGGCAGGGAATCAAACATACTAGATCTGGTGCTCACTGACATGAGACAACACTGCATCACCTCCATGTCACGTCCACACTAGTGAGATTGGATAATAAAGCTGTCTCATTTGAATTAAAAAGTAAACCCAAAAAATCTACCTAAACCAGTAATAGCTAGGAACTTTTGAAAGGCAAACTATATCCTATTAAGTGACAGTTTGTCAAAATTCAAGGCACACCCCAACGCAGAGACCACAGTTACCTATACAGAATTATTCACAGAGTCACTAAACTAACATGCGGATGGCTACATAGAGGCTGCCGTACATCCTAGAAATAAACCCAAAGCGAACACTAAAAACAAACCCCACCTAAAAAGGGTATATAATAAAAGAAGAAAATTCATGGCCAAAATCAGGAAAAGCAACTCCCCTTAAAGACAAGTGCTCTCTTATACAGTTAAACAAAAACTAAGAGGTCTAAAAAGTCCAACAAAGCCAAATATGAGGTCAGGATTGCATCACAGATTAAGGACAATCAGAAGGGCTACTTCAGCTTTGTCCAGAACCTTAGAGTTAACATACAACAGTGTGATGAACTGGTGTTGAATGGTACCACCTACACAGATCAGGTTGACATAGCAAATCTACTAGATGATAAATTCAGATCAAACTTCACCTCCCACTTCACCTGGCTCCACCAGGTGAAATCCCCCTTCCACATACCTCCCTCAGCTATCAGCAGGGGCCAGCAGCTGGCAGCACTTGCTAAATCCAAGGACACTGCCTCCTTGGGTCCTGAGAACATCCCTGGTTGCCACCTGAACAGCCTAAATCATGTCCTATTAGGACCACCTGATGCACTCTTCAACTACAGCTTTGAAACAGGCCACATTACAAGTAAATGTAGGACCACAACAGTCATTCCCCTCCACAAGGGAGGACCATCAACCGATCCTGGGAACTAAAGTCCAATCAATCTAATGATTTTAATATGCAAAACCATGGAACAAGTGATCATGGAAATGATAAGTAAGGACACTGGCAACATACCGACACCGCACTCACCCCAGTCTGGCTTTGTTAAGGCAAGGTCATGCCTACTTAACCTGATAGACTCCTTTGAGAGGTCACCAAGGCAATGGACGAGGGTAAAATAGTGCATACTGCATATCTTGGCTTAGCTAATGCATTTGATACAGTATCCCACTCAGGCATTGTTGACAAGCTCTCTAACCTGGGCATAAACCCTTACATAACTCATTGGATTGCTGGCAGACTCACAGACAGGACCTAAGAAGTCAGCAGTGGTGACACCACCTCCACCACGAGACCAGTCACCAGGGAGTACCTCGGGGTTTCATGCTAGGCTGGCTCCTGTTTATCATCTACTTCTCAGAAGTCCAATCTAACAATAAAGACTTCTGGCTCAACAAGTTGACAGAGGACTGTAAACTGTGAGGTATTATAGATTCCACCTAAGACACAAATATCTTGCAAGTGGATTTAAGGCAGAAAAATTACTGGTGACAAAGCCATGACTTAAAACTCAATGCCAAAAAATGCATTATTAATGCCCTTTGGTAAACTGTCAATGCACGTTAATTATTCCACTGATAAAATGACCTAAGAGTCAACCCAGTAGTAAGGGTTCTGGTAACATATGTAGACAGCAATCTGGCCTTTGACCAACATGTAACTAAAATAACATGAAAATCATTCTTTGTCACAAGCTTATAGGCAGGGTATGGTATTTAGATCCAAGGAATTTATATTACCGCTTTACTTAGCCCCTATTAGACCTGTTGTTGAATACAACATCCCCTTTTGGCATGTATCTAATCAGACACTTGCAACAGCTGAAAGACCCACAAAGGTTTCTCACCATGAGAATTCAGGGCATGAATACCCTTTCCTACACTGATCATCTAAAGGCTCTGCCTCTCTGTTCACTTTCTTAAGTGCTGCTGAGAGTGAATCTTTGCCTAGCTTAGGGGGCTTCCTTAGACTCAGTCCTGATGGATCTGTTGCACATGCACAAAACAAGCAGCACCATAAACACTAAATCCAAGGATATGAACTTTACTTGTGACACAAACAGAACATGCTGGAGAGACAGATATATGTCCCAAAGGATCCATGCACTGTGGAATAGGTTTCCCATCCATGTAAAACAGAGTTCATCCTGACTCTATTGAAGTGAAACCTTGACAGATAGATGGAAAACTGTAAATATACCCCTGGTCTGCCCCCCATGTCCTTTATGGGCAAAGGCCATCAATAAGAAAAGTATTATCCTACCTAACACCACCCCCTTACAAATCCTTAGCTGCCTGCCTACTAACATACCCCTGTGTGACACCCGTGCCCTGGCCCAGCAATCAAGGAGCCTCAATCCTCACCAGTGAGGGGGGGTCTCATATAGGAGTAAATGATAACAAATACACACCTTAAAGTGCAATTTCCCTTAAGAGCACACAGAGATCATGGTCAGTCTGGGGCTGGTTGCTCCCTTGCTCTCCAGGTCCCCAATAAGACTCCCCACTGGCACAGCTAAAGGGTCCAGATCTCAGCCTAGTGGGCAAGCTAAAACCACCAGCACCCTCTCTGTCCAACCAGTGCTTTGTGTCCCTGCCAAAATAGCTGACACACACACACACACACACACACACACACACACACACACACACACACACACACACACACACACACACACACACACACACACACTTTGAGAAGAGGTTATACAACCACACAGACATTCCTGGGGAAGGCTGGCACAGTTTCTCCAGCTGTGCCCCTTTTCTGCCCAGTCTAAAAGGTAGTACCACTTGCCAGCACTCACTAATATTTATCAGCTACACAAAGGCCCTTAAAATGGTGTCCAGTTATTACTGTGCAATATTATTATCCAATTGTTAGTATAGCCCACGGCTAAAGCTATTGGAGTGGCTTTGCACAATTTTACCAAAGGCATGCTCTAAAGAGCTTAAATTATCTAAAGAGCTTAAATTATCTCTACAAAAACAGCCACAGTTGAAAAGGTTTAAAAATATTTAATAACAAATAGTCAAAACACAAAACAATACTTTTTACTACACAGTGCTAGTCAAGAGTTCAGAAATAATTGAGAAATACTTAAAATAATTCAGTAGTACAGTTCTGAAATCACAGAAGAACACAGTCTAATCTTTCTAGTTTCTAGCTATTTCTAAGAGAAAACACAATTCTAAGATAAACTTACATATAGAGCAAGACAGTGCTGAGTAGGATGGTCAAAACAAAAATGCTTAATGCTCTCTGATTCTCTCTGTTTTGAAAATCACATTCCTGGTTCACATTACATCATTCTTCACACTTCCCTGGGTTCCCAGGCTAACAAGCTACATTCTTTAGTAAGCTCACACCAGGTCAGGAAGAAAAGCCATTAAGGACATTTATGCATGCAAATTCTGGCCATTAACTATGGCCTTAAAACAATAGCAAGAACTCCTTCATCTCGACCGGCCGGAGCCGTGTTTATATCAAAGGGTCACAACATGCTTTACTTGGTCAGCAGAGTGCACTGTTGTTCCAGTTTTTTCCAGTTCCACATGTAACACTATTTTTACCATTTAAGACAACAAGCCTGTAGTTTACATTAATATTTACAGATGACAGAATTATCTCCAAAATTCTATCTGGTTAGGCTGGCAGCCTTCATCTATCTTCACCCAATCTTCACACCCTGTATGATACTTTGGACCCAAATGATTTGGGGTGTGTGGCTAGCCTTGTAAAGGCCTAGTGGTCATTAGCCTAGTAACAACCTATGTACCTATAAACATACCAGTAAAGCTACCAAAAAATTGAGCAGCACATTTGGGATATCCTAGAACATCAGAAGTTTATTAATGTCTGTTCTCACCAGCTGGAGGAACTATAGTCACTGAATAAGAAGCTGAAGCTCAAGACTGATGGCACAGCGAATCCCTCTCATTGGAGCAACCTTTGAGCAGTCGGCTTGCAGAGGGGATTGAGGGAGAAGACCTGGTGGCTTACATTAGCAAACTTGATTGCAGCATGGCTCTCTTTATCAGAACAAACTATTTTGCAGCAACTCTACAGCAGTTTAAGGACAGGGGCTACTGAGTGCAACTTAAGTTTCTGGCTTTATTAGAAGCCCAGAGAAGATCATTGAAACTGTCCTTTGAGTTTCCATCACAAGTGGAGGTTTACCTATTATGACAGTCCCCTACATCAAAGTCATGCAGAGCGATAGTGGAACAGCAAACCACCTTCAAAATGAAGCCACTGCAATCCCTGATGGCTACTGGTCACTAATCAGGAAAGAAAAAGTAAAACAAAAATACTGCATCACAATCAGCCACAATTGAGTGTGCATCCTCAGTTTCAAAAAAAAAAAAAAAACAGAAACTAAATTAGACTATTCATCAGTGCAACATATTCCTTCCTATTACTGATACCTTCAATGAGGAGAAAGAAACTGTATGGGAGATTAGAGAGCCAGACCCATCACATAGTGAACTGGAGCTGCTGAAACAAGAACAAGACAGGGCAGTAGTGATACAGACTGCTGCTTCTGTTACCACAAGGATTTCTCCTACCTGAAATCAGAACCATGAGGAATGGATCATATCAGGCAATAGCTCATCAGCTCTGCTCCCAGAACAAGTATGGGATACGTAAGCCTCCCTAGATGTCCTGCTAAAGGATGTTGCTCTTCTTTAAAGGTAAAAGTTTCCTTTTCTGGCCTGAACTGTTTACTAGATGCCTTTAGTTGATGAATGGTGCAAAAATTTAAAATGTGACTAATGCTTGACCCTTACAAAGGAGTAAATCCCTGGTTGTGAATATTAGCTAATACATGTTAAAAATTAAGTTCACACATTACTGTTTTCCTTTTAATATCTATGTTTTTAAGTGATGGTACTTAATTATTAGTGTGTACTATTGGCATCTGTCCTTATTTAGTGTCATGATCCGCATGTCAGTTGGTACCGATCATGGGGAGGGGGTCATAATGTGAATATGGTTCATACTACAAAGATCTTGCTATTTGAGAGCATTCTGATGGAATATTAGCTGGTCAACCCCCATCCCCGTCACAGAGATGGTATGAAATGGACACAGACTGCTTTTTCCTGGAACTGCACAGACAGTGGCGTAACTACGTTAGAAGCGCCCTGAGGCAAACTTTTCCTAGGAACCCCAACATCCCCCCCCCCCAGGAACCCAAGCCATCGAGATGAAATTCTGATTATTCTAGAAACAAAAATGTGCATGTAGTTTTATTATTCCAGAAAACAAATGTAAGAAAGATCATATCGCATACGCAGTGCATATATGCTCACGCGCACACACACACACACACACACACACACACACACACACACACACACACACACACACACACACACACACACACACTATATATATATGCACCGAATTTGAAGTAGCAAATATACAGAGTTGAGTTTTTAAAATGCAGGAAACTACAGTACAGCAACTATGCCAAAAATATTGACTTAGACAAATGTAAATAACCCAATGAGAAATAAATTCAAATGGCAACGTATGCCAAATAACAAAGTTCAGTTGTTCAAAACGGAACACTAGAGCAAACTGCAGTTCTGTGATCACAACTAGAGTAATGCAATACAAAATTAAAATGTACAGTAGTACACCATGAAGCAATGAAAAGTATTTTTTAAATCATTCAAAAGAAAACATGTTGGTACACAGGGCAGAGAGATGCCAGCTTCATGACGCTGAGCTTTTGGCCCTGCCTTTACTTCAGATAACCTGAGTTCAATTACCTGCTCAGATAATGAAAGAGTCAACCAGGGAGGAATGACAGTGAGTAGCTGATGTTGGCTTACCCATCCCACGAAAGGGTGTAGTTTGAGTGTCTTCTCAACAGCTGCCCTTGGAAAAGTCTCAGAGCTGCATGCCTACAGACTCTGGAGATAATAGCTCACCGAGGTGTATACCTGCACTCTTGCTGCAATTATTGACTGTAGAAGCATGCTGCTTTACTACAGCCAGAAACATTGCATTGTACAGTGCATTCTGGCCAGCAGAAGGAGATGTTATGATTATGTGGAAAATCTAATCCCCAATTGATGATGGATGCAGTCCATAACTCTTGCCTTCCTGTCCCACTGTCCTAGGATGTTATGGAATGCATGGGAAATCTGGGGATTTGGGTTTAATAGTTGTGAGAGCATAGGATAGGAATCAAAGAAAAAATGGTATATAAATACAGTGTCATCGGGAGAGAAAATGCAAGAAAGCAGGCAGTAACAGACAATAATGAAGGGAAAGCAAGTAGGGTAGACCAACATGCACAATGATATCAGCAAGCTACAAGTACAGTAGAAGGAAGCAGGGCAGGTGTGGCAAGCCAGTGCTTTGCATGGGACCATCTATGACAGAATAACTCTGCTGGTGAAGCACTATTCTCTTGCACCATAGCCAAATTATGGAACTCCCTCTCACCCACAATTACCTCCATACCATCATGCACCCACTTCAAAACTTTACTAAAAGCTCACCTAAAAACATGCTGGCTATGCCCTTGCAACTCCCACTCTGTCACCCACCCCATCAAACCACTACCTTTGTAATGTATAATAAAGAAAAAGAAGAAAGCAGCAATACTATATTGTAGTAAAGGCATACGGCCTACATGGAGTTGCACTGCAGAGATGTGACAGCATGTTAAAGTGCACATGTAAATTGACAGTTGAATCTAATCGTTTAGACTGCATACCCTTAGCTAAGGTACATATGGTTTTATAACATGCAATACAAATACAACCCACCAAACTCATTTAACTGTTTCAAATTTACCAAAGAAGCATTAGTGTGGAATTAACAACCTGATAAGCAAAAAGGATGGCGAGCAAGCTGAACAAGTAAAAAACACCAAATAAGCAAAGCAGTACTAAAGCATGCCAAAAGGACAGAAGCTCAAGTTAAATACAGAAAAATCCTTTATTAAAGACTCATCAACCTTGAGAGTCTCCAGAACAGACCTTATAAATCCAGACCGCTGTTATGCCAGTTTTCCAGTCTGCTGGAACCACATCAGAAGTTAAGTATAACAGTGTAGAAAACAATTCTTCCACCTGCTCAAGTAACTTAAGTAAGATCGCTTATTTACACCACAGGGTGGTTAGCTCTGCAGCAATACCTCTTCCACACAACAGACTCGCACGAACTCTCTCACACTTACGGTAAATTTAGAGTGCCCAATCCACCTCCGTATGCGATACATACATACTTGTCCCACATAACAGAGCAAGGCAGTAATCATTGTTCTTCTAACCCCTAAAATTCTTTCTTCCAGAGCCTTCTTTAAGCAATCCCGTACCATTTGTTCAGCTTAACAAGGCACATAAAATAGTGAACAATAAGTTGTACTTAAACACAAATATATTCGGTACCTGTACAACGTTGAGCACGAGTAACCACAGAACTGTCCAGCTCTGATAAGTCCAGTTCAATGAAAATACGCACATTCCTAACATCTCCCAGCACAGTGTTAAAACCAGAATACTACAGATCAACACACAGCCCTTCACCTACCTAGCCCAGCGACCGACCCAACAGCAAGCCACAGACTGATCCGCGAGACCAAGCGACCGACCCAACAGCAAGCAAGCTACAGACTGATCCGCGCACCCGAACAAACAGACCGATCCACGAAGCGAATGAACAACAGCAAGCAAGCCCACAATCCAAACACCTACCTGAAGCCGAAGCCCGCACACTGAAAAAGTCCTGCGAGAGCATCATGCAACATTTAAAATGCCAATTATCACATTTCTGAAAGCACATTCCTGGCCACTCTCATTTACAAAAAAATGACACAGTCTTTCTAGAACTGTATCTGAAAAGAAACAAAAATAAATAAATAAATAAATAAAAAAGACAATAATTGTGACATTAACAAAACTTCTCCTTTCCTAGACTCCATTGCATACGGCTTGCATTATTCTCAAAGATGCACGTATTTTCTTAGTATTTAGTATGCAATGCTGTCAGTTCTGAGTTAACCAGCACAGCCCAAAGTGCCCCCTGCCGCTTGGCGCCCTGAGGCAATTGCCTCACTTCGCCTCTCGTAGTTACGCCACTGTGCACAGATGGTATTTCTAAATGGCTGCTTTCTTTTGGGTAGCTAAATTGCAATTGGATTTATAATCAGAAAAAGCTTTTGTACATTTATTTACTTATATTTTATTTATACAGTTTTTTATCTTGGGTAAATCCCTGATCCCACTGAACCAATTTCAATTTTAGCCCAGAATGTGAACACATTCCAAATGGAAATATGAAAAATAATTTATACAGTAAAAGAGCACACTAAACATGAAAGAATACTTAACATGCAGTATAAAACATGATTTAAGAAGGTAGTAAACAGAGCCCACCATGTACAATATTTACATCATTTAAAGTAGTGACATGTTAAGATTCAGGGAAGGGATGCCATAGTGAAAATAACAGGCAGTATGTGTCAGAGATCAGGGAGGCTAGATTATGTGACCTGAAGCACAGCATTTACAACCATCTTGTGCTGTGAAATGTTCATTAAGTTTTGTAGTTAGAGAAGTCTTTAAGATTTGAGGGATGATCCCCCCAGAGCTTGGTTCCAAGGGTAGCAAGGGAGTGGTTAGAGGATTGCAGTCTAGTTTTAAGTGTTTTCAAAAGAGACCCTGTCTGGATATGAGATCTATGGTTATATGATGGAGGTTGTCTAAGTAAGATAGAGGGAAAAGGAGGGCAGGAGTTTTCTTTCAGGAGCCAAGGAGTAGAATGGCTCATTGCTGAACTGGCAGACAGTTGGCTTCGGCTAGTGTAAAACAGTGGTGTTCATACATCAGCGAAAGGATAACTAAGCATCAGATGGAGTTGGAGATTGGATGGTGGTATAGTAACAATATGCTAATGTTGTAAGATATGTCTTTTGCTAAGGAACGAACCCTCAGTTTTATTTTAGTTTAAAGGACTGAACAGCAATATGGTGTTAATCTCACCCAGGTCATTTTGGGACCCCACAAAATATTAAATATCCATTATTTATATGTGGTGTAATGAGAAATAACCAAAGACCACTGGCAGATCACACTAACCTCTTGTTGTGGAATTTTAGGGGACCAAACTCAGGACATAAAACTACAGGGGCGATTTCAGATCTCCTTCTGTATGGCCTTCTTGCAGGAAACAAAACTGAACAAAATGTCATTATTACATGTTTGCATAAATTGGAAGGTATGATATATGGTATCTTGTAACACACAGACTTCCTTGGGAGGATTCAGATTAGTTGATTATGGCAGATTTTATGCATACCAATAAACAAAAACACAGATAGATACTAGCACAAGTTATGACCTCTTTGGGTATTTTGATCCTAGGAAATTTCTGTGGCCTGACCCAGGAGGCTACCTCCTCCTTAAGTGAGCTTTGGAAATGCTATGTTGATCCCAATCTACTTTCAGAGGACTTTAAGGCAGTGGTAGACCTGCTGTGGATAAGATCCCTACAGGGAAATCAAGATCGGTTAAGCGCATTAGGTATATGCCAATTGTGGTTGGCAGAATTTTGTCTTCTTTATGCACAGTGAGTACTGTGATGCACTGTGAGTACTGTGTTGCACAGTGAGTACTGTGATGCACAGTGAATACTGTAATGCACGGTGAGTACTGTGTTGCATGGTGAGTACTGTGATGCATGGTGAGTACTGTGATACACTGTGAGTACTGTGATGCACAGTGCGTACTGTGATGCACAGTGAGTACTGTGATGCAGGGTGAGTACTGTGTTGTACAGTGAGTACTGTGATATACAGTGAGCACTGTGATGCATAGTGAATACTGTGATACATGGTGAGCGCTGTGATGCATGATGAGTACTGTGATGCACAGTGAGTACTGTGATGCAGGGTGAGTACTGTGTTGTACAGTGAATACTGTGATGTACAGTGAGTACTGTGATATACAGTGAGTACTGTGATGCATGGTGAGTACTGCAGCAAGAAGCTGGAGAATCCCCTTATTTTCTCCCCATACTGGGACTACCAGCGGAAATTATTACTTCTTGATTAGTAACTTGTTAATAGGTAGGATAAGCAGCACACAGATAACCCCAGAGACTCTCAGACTACAGTTGGCTGGTACTAGACTCTGTACTAAATTCTTTGGGATACAGATAGAAAAACTGTTTGGGGTGAACCTGCTCCTGGTCAACAAACTGGACTTGCTACAGCAAATTTCACAATACATTAGACATTAGTGGTAAAAGAATGGAAAATGAAATAAATTAATATGCAATGAATGGGAACGGTATAGGGACATTTTTACCAGTATCATGCAAGAATTAAACAGCAAAACAGGGAATCCTCCAATGGGACAGAAATATACATTCATAATGTACTGACCTGTCATGAAGTAATATATAAATACTGGCTGCAGAAACTCATCACTCCTGAGCACCATCAATAGCATAAGCAAATAGCAGAAATGGTGCAAAGACCGCAACATTGGGCAATGCAAACTCAGAACCCTAAATTATTAACCCAGAGAATGAGGGAAGGGAAGTAGGCAGACACTATGTCATGTAAGATAGATGCAAAGGGACAGAAAGTATACTCTGCACAACAAGACAGCCTGTTTATGGAAACTTTCTAACAAAATTTATATAAGCCTTCACCCGGTCTCTGTGAATAACAGTGGCTGGAATTTAATCAGGCCATACTTCGGCCCCAACTGACAAGCCCAGATAAATGATTGCTAAGTCAGGAGCTGACAAGAGGGGAAATAAGACAAGCAATCCAAGCACTGAACTTGAGGAAAATCTCCATTAGCAGATGGCATTCCCACAGAGATATTTTAAATGTTTCAAACTGTCCTAACCCCTGTTCTCTTAACTTTCCATATGGAAAGTAAAACAAATTGTACCTTAATCTATCAGATAAGAGTAGCCAATAGTTTTACATTTCACAAGGTAAGCAAGGATTTATTGGAGGTGCAGACCTACAGACCTTGTTGCTTCCTGTAGAGGCTACAATTCTAGCCAAGGCATTAGCACACTGGCTTTAAAAAGTTCTATCTACAATTGTTGATGACATGCAGCATGGCTGTGTATATTGCCTACAGAGCATACCAGGAATACTTAGAGTGGTCTAGAATCTTCAGCAAATCAACCTTCAACTACGGTATCTTGTAGCAGCCCTTTTTATAGAATTTAACAAGTTTTTTTTAATTCTGTCACTAGGATTATCTACAGCATGTCTCAGAAAATATGTGATTTCCTGAATCATATATAGCCTGATGCCAGTTATTATATTCAAATTTCATAACTAAGGTGGTGACAAAGAATACCAGCTCCCTGACCTTTAAATTGTTTATAGGCATGAAGCAAGGCTACTGACTTTCTTCACTCCTCTTTGACCTAGGTATAGACATGCTTGGTCCTCTTTATATCAGGCAGAACCACCAACAATGGGTCATCAGGATTAAAGAGACTTGGGGTGTGGCTAAGATGGCTGAGAGCAGCAACTAGTGAAAGCACTGCGACTGAAAACTTCCTCTGCCAGAAAATGTAATAAAAAATTAAAATCTGAAAATATTCATAATAGTCAGAGAAGAGATTTATAGTTTCGACTTCTTCAAAAGCTATATATTTTTTTGTCAGAATTTTAACTGTTCAGTTAAGACAGAAGAGATTTCAACATGAGTCACTCAAGAAATGGTGCTCAGCCAAACAAGAAAACAGAGCTGCTCATGTTTAGAGACTGTGATTGACAGGCAGCTTTAGCAGGTTAATTTGAATAAAAGGTGGAACCTTTTATATTTTATTTTACAGTTTGTTTACCGGGATAGTCCATTGGGCCAAGAAGAACCTGTTGTCAAGGAGTCCCGTGGAGAAAAGCACCATGACAACAATATAAGATAAATACAATACATTCACACAATGCATAAAAATTTACAGTTGAAGTGAAAAATACAGTTAAAAAGGAAGAAAAAAATGTGCACATGTACATTTATATAAAAATCAAAACAACATTGGTGCCTATTCCTGTTAAACTGGAGAATAATCATGTTAGATTTGTTACATATTGGAGATATTAGAGAGTTGGCAAAGAGTTTTACATGGAATCATAGAAGAGTTAATTCATTCACTCCAGAGCAGCTCAGAAAATGCTGCCTGCTTACTTCCACCATGGGAACAACAGTGCAGTCTGAGCTCATTTTCAGAAAATCCATTTGTAATACTATACAGAAAACAAATGTTCATAACTCTTTAACCACAAGAGCTAGACTAAAAATATAAAAGTGAAAGTTGTTCAGCAGTCACTGACCTTTCCAACAGTTAAATGTTGCTAGTGTGTATGAAAGTCATTATTAATTATTTGCCAAGTAATGCTGATATTGTGCATATTTCTTACCTCTGTGGTACAACAAATTACAATATCTTGGTGAATGTACCATGTAGACCCATACAATTTGTAATCAATTTGTTCGTATGAAGGTCAGGTTTAAAATGATACCTTAACCATTACTGTGTGACTCTCTGTTCTGGAGATATTCACAGAAATCTGATTAATATTATATACTTCATAATTGATAAATAAACAAAGCATAATATCTCATCACCAGTAACAAACAGAGCCTACATATCAGTGTAGACATTGTGTGTCTCACTGTCAACTTCAAAATGATGTATCATTTGTGTGATCACCATGCTCCCTTGCAAAGATATGGGCAAAATAATGAGAAGTATTGGAAATGTATAATTTTCATAATCCTACAAGACTAAACAAACTCCAATATCTGTACATGTGTACAGCACACAGACACAGTTCTTTTACCATATTGTAACTATTAATACTCTCTTCAAAATTAGGCATTACATAGCACATTGACATGCTCCCTTGCAAAGTTATTTACCAAAATATGAAAATAAATCATCATTTTCATAACCTTAGTCTTAAACTGTGATATCTGTATATGTGCACAGCATACATACACAGTTATTTTATCATGTTATAAGGCGTGTGTCTTCAAAATGAGGTATCACTTGGCACATTTACATACTACCTAGCAAAGTTATTTACAAAATATTAAAAAAATCATAATTTTCATAACCGAAGTCCTAAACAAACTGTGATATCTGTATATGTGCGCACCATACAGATACAGTTATTTTATCATGTTGTAAGGACTAACACTGTCTTCAAAATGAGGTATCACTTGGCACAATTACATGCTCCCTAGCAAAGTTATTTACCAAAATATGAAAAACAACATAATTTCCATAACCGAAGTCCTAAACAATCTGTGATATCTGTATATGTGTACAGCATACAGACAATTCTTTTATCATGTTGTAAGGACTAACACTGTCTTCAAAATGAGGTATCACTTGGCACAATTACATGCTCCCTACAAGGTTATTTACCAAAATATGAAAAAAAATCATAATTTCCTAAACAAAATATGATATCTGTAATTTTTTCCAGCATACACACACTGTTCTTATTCCATCCTGTAACAACTAATACTGCCTTCAAAATGAGGTATTACTTACCCTGATGACATGTTCCTGGATAAAGTTATTTAGCAAAATATGAAAATATATCATAATTCTCATAACCATGGTCCCAAACTGTGATATCTGGACATGTGTATGGTATACAGATGCAGTTCTTTTCATATCTTCCAAGTACTAATACTGTCTTTTACAATCTGAAACTGAAATGTTATGCAGCATGTGTACAAATTCCCTAGCAGTTCTTTTCCTGTGTTCTAAGTAGTGACAACTGTGTTCATAAAATATAACAATAGAGTTTTACTTACCGTACTGGTGCTACTTGGTCATGGCATTTTTCCATTCATTCTCACTAGTTGCACGTTACCAATTCATCATGCATATCTGTCATCATGCCATTGTGGAGGTAATTCAAGAACAATGCAATGCCATCTTTAGTTAGGTGAACGCCATTGCTTCTGAAAAGGTGAACATCTTCTGTGGTGATGCTGTCATGGCAGATTGTTGATCCACTGACCCTGTGCATCAAGCCATGCATGAAGCCTTTCTGTAAATATCTGGCTTTGTGCACTGCCCATTGACTGTTTGCTGTTTTCCATATCTGGTGAGGAATTATGTCAGACCACACAAAATTACAACGTGGCCACCATGAATGCAGGCCTTCAAAAAGTGTTCTGATTTGAAACTGTAGCATTCCGAGTGGGTGAGTGATTACATCATTCCCTCCAATGTGCAGCACAAGAATATCAGGCTCAGGGCAGATGGAACACTTCTCTTCTAACAACTGCAGGACTCCGCTCCAATGCATATCTTTGAATTTATTACTGCTTAATATCTGAGTTGTTTGGCTTCTGTTACATACCTACAATCAACTGCATTACTAGCCGAGTTAAGTACAATCTTGCAGTGTTAAAGATTGTACTGCATTTTATTTTCTGTCTATTTAATTGTTTCACTGAATATTGTGGTCTGTGTCTCTTGGTAGTTATTTTTTTTTTTTATTTATATACTGTAGTCTCTCTCAATCTCTCTCTCTCTCTCTCTCTCTCCAGTTAGTTTCCCATCCTCCGTTCCTTTTCTTGTTCTGGTATTAATCTTGGTGGCTTTGGAATTGCTCACTCCTCCTGTACATTTGTGTTTGAACACTCCTCCTGGGTCTATCTCATTTGCTCACTCAACCGAGTACAGTGAGATCATATTTTGACTTTAGACACTCCTACCAGTCCCATCTGTTCAGATCTGTCCCAGATCTATTCCAGTCTAGTGTCACTAGCTCATTCTACCTAATACAGAGAGAACATTTGTGAAGGGCAAGCCACTTAGGTCCTTAATTTTGAATTATTTTCTGTTTCTCCTTTCTCCCTTTCCACTTTACAAAAAAAAAATCTAAGCTTGTTTCATGCCTTTCCTGTAACAAGTCTAGTCCAGATACTGATTTGCTGTAACCAGGACTTAGTGTAAGCTTCTGTGCCCACAAAGCCTTTCTGTGTTGGAGGGAAGCCTTCTAGCTTATCAGTGGGAGTGGTAAGCACTAGGTAGCCTATCTACCACAAGAGTGGTTTCTGGCCCAGAAATTGTAGTTTATTGGCCGTTTGGGCAGTTTTTCCATCTCTTTCAACTTTCTGGTTTAAAAGCCTGCATTTGCACTTGTTTCTCCCCTTTCCTGTAATGAGTCTAGTCCAGATAAAGATTTGCTGTAGCCAGGACTGTTTGTAAGCTTCTGAGCCCCCCTCCAAAGCCTTTCTGTGTTGGAAGGAAGCCTCCTAGCTTATTAGTGGGAGTGGTAAGCACTAGGTAGCCTATCGACCACAAGAGTGGTTTCTGGCCCAGAAATTGTAGTTTATTGGCCATTTGGCAGTTTTTCCATATCTTTCAACTTTCTGGTTTAAAAGACCATGTTTGTGCTTGTTTCCCACCTTTCCTGTAACTAGTCTAGTCCAGATACAGATTTGCTGTATCCAGGACTGTTTGTAAGCTTCAGAGTCCCCCAAGCCTTTCTGTGTGGGAGGGAAGCATTCTAGCTTATTAGTGGGAGTGGTAAGCACTAGGTAGCCTATCTACCACAAGATCCAGGTATAGATTCTTAGTTTTAGCACTTGAATTTGCTTATTCGTGCACAGCACTTGTTCAGAACTTGTTGTTAGCACTAAATAAGCTACAAATTACTACATCACTCAACCTTCCTCTTTACCTAGAGTAAAACAGTTTTTGTACTTACTTTCCTCACTTGCTTAGAGAAAAAAAATCTCTTATACTCACTTTCCTCACTTGTCGAGAGGAAAGTAGTTTTTTATTCAGGCACGTCCAGGGGTGCGCTCCCAGTTTTCTCTCCTGTCTATCTGATGAATCTGGGTATTTTGGGGCAATGTAGCAATTGCCTCATGTACATAGATAACCCTCTCCTCCTACCACCCAACACCACAACCTGTGAAAGATGCACTTATCTAGCCAAACTGGAGGTAAAGGTCTCTCCAACCAAGACTGAACTTGACAGTCAAGAGGAGAAGGTAAACACTTGTACCAAACTACACTCATCACATAGTCCCACTAAACCTACACCACCAAAATCCACACAAAAACATTCACGGAGGCTCTCAATAATAATCTGCTCAAGCAACAGAGACTTCCAAAGCAGAAAAGCAAGCAACCTCCACCCCCCAACACAACCCAAATGACACATAGCCCACAGACTCATTGTGCCAATAAACCAGAGCCCATAAGGCAAAACAACATACCCAACACACTACTCGCAGATGACTCTATAGTCAGGCACACTGATGTCCCACTCACCAGGCTAAACAAGGAGAAGGTTATTGTCAGCTGCCTATCGGGTGCCAGCCTCTGCAACATAACCCACGCACTCAGGTCACTCCACAACAAGTACAAATATGACTCTGTCATTGTCCATGTTAGTGTGAATGACCTGAGATGTGCCTCCCTGAACTACATGAAAAGAGACATGGAAGAGCTCTACAGTCTTGTAGCCCAGGCAGGTATAACCTTAACCCTGAGTAGCATCCTGCCATCACCCAGAATGATAAGGCCGTACAAGGAAAAAATGACTGACTTCAACAATTGGCTAAGCTTCTGGTGTCATTCTAAGGGGATCCAGTATCTGTCTGCTTGGGATGACATGGCCGACAGACCACGATGCTTTGCCAGAGATGGCCTGCACCTGTTGCCCCTGGGATTCCGGATACTGGCTAAGGGTCTTGCCGCCCCTATATTGCCTTTTTTAGGCAAGGTTCAAATGACAAATTCACCACCGTAACAGGAACAGGCAAGCAAAAACTGAGGGTAATGCCACTCAATGCTAGAAGACTAAATCTCAAAATGCACTCACTCAAGGCACTCCTTAAAATGGAGAACATCGATATCTGTACAGTGACTGAGACCTGGTTCAAGGCTCTAGAGAGCACCCCTGCATTACCAGGCTATAACTCATACCTCACTTTTTGGCCATCTAACCTGGACCAGAACACAAAAGGTGGAGGTGTGTCCATATTCATTAAGGATATCCACACCTCCAGGCTAGTTGCGCAGCATAATGCATCCGAGGTTATCCAAGTGCAACTAACATTGGGCAAAACTGCAATACAAATTGTAGCTTGCTACAGATCCCCCACCATGCCCCAGGATTCCCACTCCTCTTTTCTTGATATACTGGAAAATATTAGGGTTCAACCAAACACCCTAATAATGGGCGATTTCAACTACCCAACACTTAACTGGGAAAACTACTCATGTACCGACTTACTCACTCAACGCTTTCTGGAATTCATAAATTCCAATGCCCGGGATCAACTAATCCACACCCCCACCAAAGGCAACAATATCCTAGACCTAGTCATTACCAACATGAGTGACCGGTGTTCCACACCTGAAGTCAACTCCTCTTTGGTTAGATCAGACCATAAGCTAATCACCCTAGATATCCGCATCCCACCCCCCATTAAGGAAACCATGGTAAATTTCTCCAAAGCCAACTTCATGCTTCTTAAGACAGAAGTGGTGAACTTCATGACATCCACGCAGATGGACAATACAGTTATGACTGCTGAATCCGACACAAATGCCCTCTATAAGCACTTACATGAGTGCATGGATCGTGCTATCCGAAACAGAACCAAGATGCTATCCTCCAAAAAAAGGAAGCCAATCTGGTGGTTCCCTGCCATAAACAAACTCTGCAACAGAAGGAAGAAACTGTTGCAAAAGAGAGTAAAATCCCATGAGTGGAGGAGCTCCTTGGTCATCCTCAGAAAGAAGCTGAGATACCTTATAAGATCCTCCAAAGCTAGCTACAAAAACAAAATCACCACTGATTCTAAGGGCAACCACAAAGCATTCTATAGCTATGTGAAGAATCTTAATGGCAACATCCAGATCTGCTCTGAGTTACAGCACAATGGCATGAAAATTACAGAACCAACTGATATTGCCAACATCCTGGCAGATAGGTTCAGTGCTAACTTTACTCCCCTCTCACTCCGTAAAGGGCCCATATCTATACAGGAAGAATGCAGAGTCCCTTTAATCACACCTATGCAGGTAAAAGTTGCACTCTGTAAAAAAAAAAACACAGCATTCATGGGACCAGACAACATCCCAAACTGTGTTTTACATGAACTTCAGAATGAACTGGCTCGCCACCTAAGCACCATGTTCAGTCATAGTCTCACATCAGGCTTTGTGCCCAATGAATGGCACACAGCAACAGTTATCCCACTCCACAAAGGGGGAGCCACCACTGATCCTGTGAACTATTGCCCTATTAGCCTGATGAGCATGGTCTGCAAGGCCATGGAATGTATCATCATGGAACTCATAAACAAAGACACTGGTAACCTCCAACCTCTGGACCACACCCATTTCGGGTTTGTGAAAGGCAGATCATGCCTTCTGAATCTGATTGATGTCTTTGAGGCAGTCATCAAAGCTGTAGATGAGGGTAAGGTGGTTCACACAGCCTATCTTGACCTCGCCAAGGCTTTCAGCACCATCCCCCATTCTGGAATTATAGCTAAACTCACTAAACTAGGTATAAATCCCTATGTCACAAGATGGGTTGCCAACTGGCTCACTGACAGAACCCACACTGTAAAAGTTGCAGACTCCAAATCTGACTTCAAATCAGTGACAAGTGGAGTACCACAGGGTTCAGTCCTGGGACCTCTCCTGTTTTGTATCTACTTCTCTGAAGTACAGGCTAACACAGAAGGCCTCTGGCTAATGCATTAGCAGATGACTGCAAACTAGGAGCCATAGTGAAGTCCCCAAATGATGTGGACATCCTACAGAAGGGCCACACTGAGACCAATGCCTGGTGTCAGAGGTATGGCCTCAAGCTCAATGCCAAAAAGTGCGTTGTCATCCCCTTTGGTAAAAACTCTGTACCTATGAACTACCACATAAATAGCAGTCTACTTAATGCCGAATGTGTGATAAGAGACCTTGGGACCCAGGTGGACAGTAGTCTCTCCTTTGATAATCACATCACCACAGTAGTCAGGAAATCCTGTGGCACACCTCATCACAAAAGGATTCTCATCCAGGAAAAAAGAGGTCATTGTTCCCCTCTACTCCGCACTCATTAGACCCATTATAAAGTACAACACCCCGTTTTGATGTGTACCACAAGAGACATCTCTGCAGCTGGAAAGGCCACAGAAGTACCTCACAAAGAGGATTACTGGCCTCAAACAGATGCCCTACACTGACCGTCTCAAAAAACTCCAGCTTTACTCTGTAGCATATTACCTACTCCAAGGAGATCTTTGCCTAACATATAAAGTTATGTTAAACCCAGAGCTGTTGGACATGCTACACCTAAAGAAATCCCAATCCCTCTGAGCTACATGCTCTAGGGACCTAAACCTTGTCACCACAATAAACAGGACATGCTGGAGGGATAGATTCCTGTCCCAGAGACGTCCTATACTCTGGAACAAGCTACCCATCTATGTCAAGCAAAGTTCCTCATTAGCACTCCTCAAGAAAAATCTTGATGAGTGGATGGGAAATATGAAATACACCCCGGGGATCACTTCTGTGGCTCTGCTCAACAGGGGCACACAAAATTAACTTTCTTGGGTGGCATAAGCTAGGGAACCTTGTTGGCTAGGCTTACATAGGGCCTTGGGCTGATAGCCTAGTACCTACCTAGGAATATATGAACCTAAACCTCTTCTTGCAATCCAGTATACCTTCACACTGGATGTGGGGAAGCTCAAGTTGTACTGGTTTTCATTTACGGAGGCATGGCTGGCAGCCCAGTGACTGTAGGAATGGCCACATACCCACAGTCTCACTTGTCGTTTTCCTGCTCGTGAAGCCATGTCAGTGTCAGAAGGTGGACGAACCTGCACAGGAAACAAAATGCAGACAGATTACTACTGATATTTGAGAGATGTATTGGAAGACTACATATATATTGTTGGTAATAGGGGTTGGTTCCTCCTTGTTTGTTCATGTAGCAAACTACTAACATTGTCCATTCGGATAGCAATTATCCCTAGAGGAAGGAGTTCTGAAAGGGCTGTAAGTCTAAAAAGACCATTCTGTTCTCCCAGACATTTATATGCATTTTGGTCTGGTCTGGGAACCATATAACCACAATGAGGACTTTACTGTGTATCAAACTCATTGTAAAAATGATAGAAAGAAACTGGTAGGGGGTGGCTTGAAATGACTCCATGTAGGCATCCTCTTCTTTAGGCTGTTCCCGTTATGGGTCGCCACAGCGGATCACCTGTTTCCATTTCTTCCTGTCCTCTGCATCTTGCTCTCTCACACCAACCACCTGCATGTCCTCTCTCACCACATCCATAAACCTTATCTTAGGCCTTCCTCTTTTCCTGTTACCTGGTATCTTCATCCTTAGCATCTTTTTCCCAATATACATAACATAACTTACTAGCCAACTGCCAGCAAGGCTTTAGGCCCTTTCATAGCACAACTACCACCCTGCTAACTTTTACTGACTGTATAAACAGGAATCGAAATAATAACTCCCTATCTTCTGCACTATTCATTGACTTATCAAAAGCCTTTGATATGGTGAGCCATGACTTGCTGATCAGTGTGCTAAAAGCCCAATCTCTTGACCCACTAGCAATACGTTGGTTTACATCCTATCTAGAAAATAGACAACAAGCAGTGCTCTGGGATAATAATCTCTCCACACCTCTACCCATAAACATTGGAGTCCCTCAAGGCTCTATCCTAGGCCCTCTTCTATTTTCCATTTTTATTAATGATCTCAACATGTTTTTCCTAAAGCCACCTGCATACAATACGCTGATGACTCTACTTTAATCTGTACTGCTAAGTCATCAACCTCTCTTCTGACCATGACTCAAACAGTATCTAACACTGTTGAAAAGTGGTTTACCCGCCATTGCCTCCTCCTGAATCCCCCCCCAAAAAAATGCTGCTTTTCACTCCCACTCAAAAGTCACCAGAAATCCACTTTACAATTACCTCTAACAATGGAACTACTGTTTCCCCTGAAGCTACCACACGTCTCCTGGGCATTACCATAGATAATAAACTCAGCCATGATGACCATATCAATAATACCATCCAAACTGTTAATAAAAAACTAGGCTCCCTGTATAGAATCAAACCCTACCTCACACCACTAGCTAGAACCTCTATTGCCCAGACTCACCTAATTTCTACCCTATTCTATGTTTCTGCTATATACATCAATCTATCAAAACACAATCTAAACAAACTTGAAACTAGCTATAACAACATAGCCAGATTTGCCACAGGCAACCCTTTTAGAACCCACCACTGTCACAACCTTAAACAACTCGGATGGTCAGAACTACAAAACCATCTACTGTATAATCAACTGGTGATCATACAAAAAATTCTTCATCACCCAAGTAATACTCCAGTCCTCACTAACCTGATCTCCCCATATAAAAATCTTGCAACACTTCACTCTGCAAATAAGTTACTAATTTCCAATATTAAATCTAATAATAAAGCTGGGGACTCACTTTTTACTAACGTGGGCAAAATCTGGAACAAGCTTCCTATGACACTCACATCTCTCTCATCTACATCTCTTTTCATGAAACACCTCAAAGAACATCAGAAATTCCTCTGGCTTTGTCCCTGTTCTAAACCAGACTGAACCTTACTTCTTCCCCCTATTTTTCTCTTCTTACTATACCCCTTCCTTCTGTGCTATGTCCTCTCTGCAACAAGATTCTATAGAAGCCATCTGTATACTAGCCAATGCTTTTTTTTCCCTCTACAACTTTCTTTTTCTTTTTCTCCTTTTTGTCTTATAAATGATAACATTAAACCCTTGAGTTTACCTGTACGTGTGTGTCTTAAACTATGCACTGACTCTATACTACTATTCTTAAACATAATTTTTATTTTTTTTCTTTCCAAATATTGTTAATTCTCCTGTGTATAGCAATTTAGATTTTTTTTAAGTATTGTATTTTTTAACTATTATTTTCTGTAATTTTACTTTGCTTGGAGCTTATCTCCCTGGGCCTCTACTGGAAAGGAACATGTATCCAGCTAGACTAGCCCAATCAACAAATGTAAAATAAATAAATAAAAATAAATAAATATACTCAGCATCCCTCCTCAGCACATGTCCAAACAAATGCAATCTTGGCTCTCTGACTTTGTCTCCAAACCTTCCGACCTGGGCTGACCCACTAATATACTTATTCCTAATCCTGTCCACCCTCATCACACCCATTGTGCAAATCTTAACATCTTTAACTCTGCCACATCCAGCTCAAACTCCTGCCTTTTTGTCAATGCCACTGTCTCCAACCCATATAACATAGCTGGTCTCACTACCCTCTTGTAGACCTTCCCTTTCACTCTTACAGGTACTCGTCTGTCACAAATCACTCCTGACACTCTTCTCCACTCACTCCATCTTGCCTGTACTCTCTTCTTCACCTCTCTTGCACACTCACCATTACTCTGAACTATTGACCCCAAGTATTTAAACTCATTCACCTTCGCCACCTCTACTCCTTGCATCCTCACCATTCCTCTATCCTCCCTCTCATTCACACACATATATTCTGTCTTAGTCCTGCTGACCTTCATTCCTCTTCTCTCTAGAGCATATCTCCATCTCTCCAGGGTATCCTCCACCTGTTCCCTACTCTCACTACAGATCACAATGTCATCTGCAAACATCATAGTCCATGGGGACTCCTGTCTGATCTCATCTGTCAACCTGTCCATCACCATTGCAAATAAGAAAGGGCTCAGAGCAGATCCTTGATGTAACCCCACCTCCACCTTAAACGCATCCGTCACTCCCACCGCAGACCTCACCGCTGTCACACTACCCTCGTACATATCCTGTACCACTCTTACATACTTGTCTGACACTCCTGACTTCCTCATACAATACCACAACTCCTCTCTAAGCACCCTGTCATATGCTTTCTCTAAGTCTACAAAAACACAATGCAACTCCTTCTGACATTCTCTGTACTTCTTCATCAGCACTGTCAGAGCAAACATCGCATCCACGTAGACAAAAACCCCAATCTAGCTTATGCATTCATCAATGTGATAACGACCTCTACTCAACAGTGACAGCTGCTGAGAGTTTTACCTGAAAAGTTATAATGACTCAGTGCTATAGTGGAACTGCACTTATTGTTAATGTGATATGAGCTGCATTTTGTCACTTAAAAGTTATGCATGCTCAGACACAGGTGATAATTTGTGCATATAACCTGTTCAGTATGCATTCATTATATTACCTTGTGCAGCTGTTATGTAACACAGACTCATCATCTGGTATGGATCCCAGGGATCCATACTCAGCCCAATGCTCTTTAATATCTTCATTAATGATTTCCACGCAGCCATTCCTAACACTAAGATAGTACAATATGCAGATGACTCAACTTTAGTCTGCTCTGCCTCTAACCTCTCTGAGCTCCAAACTAAAACTCAAACTGATTTCTCAACTACTGAGAACTGGACGCTTCAAAATCATCTCTCCCTAAATGCCAACAAATCAAAAATCCTACTATTCACCCCCTCAAAACCTCTCCCTCTCGATAAATCAATATTATTAGCCATGCCAACTCCACTATAGAAGTTGTTCCTTTTGCCAAACTTCTTGGGGTTACTATTGATGAACATCTAAAATGTGATACACATATTCAGCTAAATATTAAGAAAACCCATCAGAAACTTGGCATGCTGTACAGAAACTCACACTTTCTCTCCCCTTCAACTAGACAGACCCTCGCCACTACCTACTTACTACTCTCACTGATGTATGGTGCTCCCCTACTAACCAAACTATCTTCTGCCATCTCTTCTAAACTGGAAACCTGCTACAACAAAATCTCAAAGTACGCAACCACATCCAAATACTCCACTCACCACTGCATACGTCTCCACCAGCTGCAATGGCTAGAACTTCCCAACTACCTAGACTACCTCCAACTTACCACAGCGCACAAGCTTATTTTTAAACCAACTAAATGCCCAGCACTAACAAACATCTTACCATTATACACCCCACGCAGACCTCTAAGATCTGCCCACCAAAATCTCATTAATGTACACAAACCGAACCACCCCGCTGGTCAGCTTCTCCTATCCTTTTCCTTAGCCAAAAAATGGAATTCTCTCCCTCCTTGTCTAAGAATAACTTTGAACTCTTCAAAACCCAGCTCCATTCCTACCTCTCCTATAAATGGAAGTGCAATTGCACTGTACCTACCTAACTTGCAGAATACATGATTACATTTATTACACAAAACGTTTCATTCTTCCTTACACACCAGGGATTGACCCTACGTTAACATCACCTTTATAACACTCTCAGAAATTTCTAACCTATGTACAAATTTAACTCTGTACTACTGTTCTCAACCTGTAAACATGTAAATATGTAGTATATATTTTTGTCTATGTTGTATTTCAACTTTGCTTAGTTTGCTATTTAATAGCTACAAGTTATTTTACTGGTACCTTTGCAACTATGTATTATATTTTGTATTATGTTGCTTGTACTTTGTACTATGGAGCTTTTCTCCCCAGGTCTCCACTGAAAACGGGCTCTTTTAGCCCAGTGGACCTCCCCGGTCATCAAACTGGAAATAAATAAATAAATAAATAAATACATAATCTGTATATGTTACTGAGCCCTTCCTTCCACCTAAATTCCACACATGACTGACAAAGCCAGGAAAAATGCCCAAAAGATATGGTAGCTGCATGCTGGTAGTAGTCAGCAAGTGATAACCTTTACCTCACTCAGGCAACTACTGAGTATAAGCAGAAATACAATAATACAAGCAGAAATGCTAAACTTGTCTGGTTCATCCATGTACAAATTAGTCCAAAAAGTAGTAATTCAACTTATCTCACCTAACCATCCCTCTGGTTACAATAAGACACAGCACTGTTTGTTATCCATCATTCCAACATTTCTTCAGATGTATTTATCATCAGTTTTCATCAATACAGTATATGCATATTGTTAACAGATAATAAATTATTCTTGAAAGCTGGATACATAAAAAATTATAATAACCATCACTGAAACCTGAGCTAAAGATAACCTATGCTTGTTACACTGTATCTGTACTACAATTTTTTTAACAAATAGATCAGCTGAGAGAACATTGCCATGGCACCTTGCAGTAAGCCAGTGAATGATTTGTTTGTGTTGTGTGTGCATAAGTGCAAAAATGACACAATAAACTGTTTTGCCCACCAGTCACTGCAGCAGTCTGACCATGTATGCACAATCACTTCCCTGGTACAGTAATGGATTATTTCCCTTACCAACATCTTCATTAGTACATATTATACACATGCCCCAAAATGAAACATTCACCCAAATGAACCCTTCAGGAAAATGCTGAGATATGCAAAATTAAACATTTTGCCAAATGCCCCATCAGTAGCACTCCATAGTATGTGCAACCACCAAATGAAGCAGTCATCCAAGTGAACCCTTGAATAAAATGTTGATATATGCACAAGCACCAGCATGAAATAATTCCTAAATGACCATCCAGTAACATTTCCTGCCATGTACATGCACCATAATGAAACATATAGAAACTGTTAGCACAACACAAATAGCACAAAAGCTGGCCAGTCTACCCCTTGGGTCATATGCCTCTCTACCACTCCATCTACCTGTAGAAAAGAAAAAAAAATCTCCCCTCTAAATGAACTACAGTGAAAATATGCAGATTCGTCACTCTGTTGCCCAAGACAGACCACTGCCATACTGATCACAAAGCACAAGTCACACTAATACGGACACTTATAGATTAATGAGACTCATCTGCTGACACTTGAAAGTAGTCACCCTGAAGCATTTCCCTGAATGACCCTTCTGTAACTATTCCTGGTATGTACATGCAGAAAAATGAAACATTCACCAAAGGGACCCCTACAATAAAAAGCTGCAGTATGCACAAACAGCAACTTGAAGCATTTCCCTGAATGACCCTTCTGTAACAATTCCTGGCAAGAACATACAATAAAATGAAGCATTCATCGTCACCCCTACAATAACATGTTGCAGTATGCACAAGCACCAGAATCAAATATTTCCCCAAATGACCCTTCAGTAACAGTTCCTGGTAAGAACATGCCCCAAAATGAAGCAGTCACCCAAGTCACCCCTTTCAAAAAGCAGTGTAATATGCCAAGACAGAGACAGACAGAAGCTAAAGTTCCATTCCATGTTTGTTCAACATAAAAGCACATATATCTACATCTTGCATGTATTATATCACCTCACTGAATCACATTTGTAGTAATATATTACTGTCATCATATTGTTTATTCAGTCTATAGAATTACTCCATCAAAAAGATATAACACTGTAAATCAAGGACAAACTTCTGCATGCTTTGGAGGTTGAAACACACGCACAATACACATTACTCCAAGGTCAACAGCCACATATGTCTAATGGAAAGAAGAAAGTTAACTTTTTAACAGCTTGCTAGTAAAGCTTAGCAGTTGTACTCAATTGGAAAATCAGGTCAAACTAAACGGGAACATTTTCGTATCATTAATACTTCAACATTCTCTCTGATATTTATACAGTCCCAATAAAAACAATTCTTCAAACAACATATCACTAACAAATTGCTTAGTCATGCGGTTCATTTTCCATCATAATCTGGAACACATTTGGTATTAACTTTAGATCTAATTAAGTCCCTGCTTGTTTCCACTAGTGGACAATCTCCTGCAGAGCCCAAATCTATGCTTCTTTTCCCTTACTAGTAAATTAGGTTTATTATGTCATCAGGGAGGGAGCAGTGATTTGTTTCTGCAAGCTGTAGCCTACTGAACCACTCAAAACATTGCCAGATATATTATTCTCACTACAATGCCATCCGACCATAACATTCAGATTGAGAGGCACAGCTGGGTTCATCAATGGTCTTCCATTGCGTTGAGTCTGTGCCCAGTATTTATCGGTTTAGCACCACTGCATGCCTCACAAGCACCCGCTTGTCTTGCAAATGTGACATTTAATTATAAAATGCCACATTTTTTCATTGTATGAAGCTCATTTTCAATGTAGGCCAGAGGAGAAAAGCTCCAAACCAACAGAAAAAGAAACACATATTTCATAGTCATATTATAGTCTCAGACATTCTAGCATAGGTAAGACTACAGTTGCTTCAGCTGAGGATATGTAAACTATTTACAGTTTGTTTGTTACATAGAAATTTGTACAGAGTAACACAGTCCATTTCATTTAGAATGCAGTGCTTGCAGACAAAGATGTGAAGTCTTTACATTTATGTAGAAAGATGCATTGCACCGCATTTAGGTTAGTAGAGTCTGTCTAGATATGCTTGAAACTTGTAAAGTGAAATGACTGGTAGTGTGACACACACACACACACACACACGTATATATATATATATATATACATATATATGTATATATATATAGATATATATATATATATATATATATATATATATATATATATGTGTATGTATTACAACTTATTATTGACATCTTGTGTGTTGGGAAATGTGTGGCATGCCCTGTGTATAAACTGGCTTTTTTCCATAAAACTACAAAAGCATTTCAGTTGAGGGATTGACTATATTATTCAGGCTAATGCATTTTTCAGGTTTGCGAATAAGATTATCTGTGGTAATTTCTGCAGGGGTGTACACAGGGAATTCCATTTTATACTTGCAAATGCTTATTGTGCCCCCAACCAAGCTAGCGTTTAAAAAATGGTCACTTCACTCAAGCAGTTGCCCCCTAGCAATTGATATGTGTGCAGCATTTCAACTGCTCATTCAAAAACTATTTACAGAGATATTATTTTTAGATTTGCAATCCTCTTTGTAAGCAAGCCACACACATATATATATATATATATATATATATATATATATATATATATATATATATATATACAGGTTCATATGTTCATAGGTAAGTACTAGGCTATCAGCACAAGGGCCTACGTAAGCCTAGCCAGCAAGGTTCCATAGCTTACGCCACCCAAGAAAGTTAGTTTCCTGCGCCACTGTCCAGCAGAGACACAGAAGTGATCCCTGGGGTGTATTTCCT